>NW_009232394.1:37068-81094 GCF_000690835.1 Fulmarus glacialis
GGAGTCCTTAAGTCTAACCCCAGGGCCCTGCAGTCACACCTTCCTGCTGCACCCATGTGGAGATCGCATGAGCAAAATGCTGCTATTCCTGCAATATAACAAAGGGGGAAGGTGAGGTCTTTTGGCACATTAAGTGAGTTCAGGGTATGTGCTGTGCTTACAGATCAACGGGGAAGTAAGTAGGATTAAAAGCAGTCAGATTACACAAAAGCCCCCACTCTCCCCCCCAAATTAACCTGTTTGCAGCCAGAAGCAGACATATCACGAGGGATATCTCTTGGCACGGGACTTACTCCTTACGAGAGTCCCAGAGGAATGTAACACCTCCTGGAGCTGGAGTGAGTGGCCTGGAAGAGGATGCGTAGAGAGCAGCAGCATGTGGCTACTCCCTTAACGTCAGCAGAAATCCGGGGATTGAAATAGGCCACAGGAGATGACAGAGGTGGTCTATAATAAGCCCTTGTCATAAATCACATCAGAAGGTGGCCCTGGTGGGCACTTTCACCAGCCAAACAACAGTCCTTGGGAGGAGACGAGCACAGGAGCCCAGTCTTCCTTTCTCAGAACCTGTACAGGATGGATTTCTTGACACCCAAACATCTTGCAACTGCTTGTTTTTATTCACCGTTTACCCAGGGGCTTGGACTGGCTCCTAGTGAGGTGCAGAGCTGAAGATATTTCCTTCAAAACTCAAAACTGTTTCAGAAGAACCACACATTTTGTATCATCCCACTTCTCCTGGGCTGAGTTCTCAGCACAAGTGGCAGTGGTTTGTTCGTTCCTCCTCTTTTCCATTCCAAAAGCTAATCAATTAAAGATAAAACCCTGGAATATGTCCTGAGAACAAGAGGTACCAAACCTCACATGTCAGAGATCAAAATATCCACTGACCTCACCAGCAAGATCTTCTTGTGAAAGTATAGCTGGTCTCCAAAGTATCTGACAACTTCCAAAATGCTTATTGGAGAGTGCAAAATATCTCATCCAGTTCATTCTAGCGCTAATTCAAATCAAGACTGGTTCTATACTGTGAATCAGATTAATATCTGATGATACTTTGCTGAAGACTGGGTGACCAGGAAGCGAACCTTGGCTTTGAAATAGAGTGAATGTCTTCTGAATAAAATCGTAAAAACCTCTGAACCATTATTATTTCTCATCAGCTCAATCTCAGGGCTCTTGTGACACAAGAGGAAATATCAAGATAGCATTCACATTTTGTGGATTCTGACTGCAGCCTAATTCAGTAATTCTCACTTGCGTGAGCAGTATCTGCTCTCTCAGTCACATCACAGCCTGTGCGACTAGTCACCCAAGTAAGAAATATTTGGTCAGGCTTTTAACAGACATTCACGGGCCTCACAGGACTCCCAGGCGTTTGGTGTACTGAAGAAAGTAAAGCTTTGAAAGATAGCAGGTGATAATAAATCGACTGTGTCCATATTAACAGGAGCTTGGCACAGTCCTGACAAATGGCAAGGATTAAAAGAATGACCATGTATGATAAAGGAGCATGATTCATCTCCCCTAGAGCTAAATAGTCACCTTCCTTTCACTATTGAGATGAAACCGATCATGTTGCAGAACTGTATCAGGGATCAACGCAGAAACAAAGGACTTCCTCTTCCAAAACTGTCCTCTTGACATTAAGCCACAAGCCACAAACCTTCTTTAAATCAGAGATATCCAAGAAGACAAACTGGTCTCATACCCATCAGCCTTCATCAGTGTTTCTAAAATCTCCCTTAGCTCTCTGACCTCAAGCACACGGCTGACCACCCAAGGTTCAAATGGCTCTGGCCATTCGGGCGGCTGCAGTGGCTGTTATCTTCCTGTATCGCCCAGTGGAGCAGCAATCCAGCCCATGGCAAACCCCTCTGATACTTCCAAAGTATTGACCTACCTCCTCTGAAGCAAAATCCCATCAAACCTTTCTGTTACTGGGCAGAAGCTTCTGAAGAAGCAGAAGGAAGCATCTTTCCACACACTGGGAGCTCAGGGATGGAATTCAGGATACCAGAGATGCCAAAATGCAATTACACAAATTCATGGAAGTCCATCATGGGCCCTTAAACACAAAGATGCATCTCCATTCCTTTGACACAGACAGCTGAAACCAGGGATTCACAGGTCTAATTCAGAGAAGTCTGTTCTTAAGTTCCTACAGCAAGAGTTTGCACCCATTTCAAAGTTTTTAGGATACATTTTTCTGAATCAAAAAAGAGATAGTTGAATAGAAGAAATAGCTAAGAAAAATCACATGAAAATGTGATGACTATGAGCTTATTCAAACAATCCCTTTGGGTTCAGAAGTACAACATAACAGATTAGCCCATCCCGTCACATCAGAAGTCTCCAAACAAGCTTGCAAGGAAACTCTCCTTCTAGCTAACATAGATGTAATGCTTTTCTTTACACTACTGAGGAAATGTTTCCTGTACCAATAAGCAGAACAAGTGCATAACAACCAGTAATTGCAGCGACAGTTTATTAAAACAGTGTTATGTGATGCCTCTTTCTTGGCTAGTCATAACTTTAATAGCATGAGACTACAGAGGGCTCTAATTCTGCCAAGTTCTGAGCTCTCCAGGGGATGCTAAACTGCCCCCCACAAACCTACTTGGGAAAATAATACAGAAATTTTGTCTATGCAATTGCACTATCAAGTCTTCATCAATTCTTTGACCCTTCCCACTTAAAAGCTGTTCTCACTTTAAGGCAGCTCATTTCCATGCTGAATGGGTGGAGAAGGACAGAGACTACTACTGAAGTTCAATTTTTTTAACAAGTGACACAAGTTATGTGACACCTGAGGATGCCTCAGGAAGGGCTGGGCCTTTGCTCCTTGGAACAGAGTCAAAGCTGTCACCTGGCATCACTCACTATGTCCCCTGCGATCAGCTGGGTATCACCGTATAAAAAGGTGACACTGGAGAAAGAGCTACTCCCGCAGTCAGTTGCTGGACCACATGCTGCTTTCTAGGATTCACGAGGTTCTGGAAGGAGAAAAAGTAAGTTTTGGGAGGTATGGCTGCTTTCTCTTCCAGCTAAAACTTACATTAATGATTATTAATGAGCAAGTTGGTACTCTATGTAGGAATGTGTATGTTGCTGCTCTTCCACATAATTTGGCAGAGCAACTGATCTCCAGTTAAACTGGATGTTGTTCTTGGCCAATTCTAGCCATTCCATTATCACTTTCAATTTTTTTTTAAATAATAAAGCAAGGTGCTCAGAGAAAAGATAGGGGCAGAAAGGCACAGTGAAAAAGATGGCTAAAATATGACACAATTTCAAAACAGAGATTTGTCAGTGGTTGTGACTGTTCTAGGACATAAGATACTTGAAACTTTGCTCTATCAAGGCAAAGTATTACTACACTGATTGAAACACTGGAGGGATCTGTGGCACAGGCTCTGTGCTGGGTTGTAGTGAGATATGTTACAGAGAAAAACATTACGTTTGTATTTGAGAATTTCTAATATAAGCAAGATCTGACTGTCTCTGGTCATCAAGCAGAAGGTGATAGCTGACAGAAAGTACATCAGGCAAAAAAAAGTAACAACTTACAAAGAAAGATACTCTTATGAAAAAACACAATCAAATTTTAGGAGTCTCTCTTAGTGCTGGAGAAATGCTTTTGTTCACTGGTGATTAATACCAGCTCTGATTATTTGTACGAGGCATCCAGCCCTCATTCTGTTTCCTTTCACAAGTGTTGAGGTCACTGAAATTTCCCTGGCACTAACAACCACCCCAGGAGCAAGGCGAACTTGGGTCACCATCACCATAACGGAGCTGCTGTTGGTTCCAAGGGATGTGAGCAGAGATGCCAGGAGGATCCTTTGTCTTATAGCTTCATTTTCCAAGTTGCAGCATGCACAAACCCAGAACAGCTTTCCAATACAGCCACAGACACAACTTACAGAAGTACATCCACTGTCAGTGAGCTTCCATTCACTCTGCAGGGACCCATACCTGCCCTTGGAGTGCATCTCAGAAAAGGCTGAAAGCCCTTACAGCAATTAAAGAGAGAGCCGGTTCCAGCGAGCAGTAAGGAAGTCTACAGCCAGACTGTGGATGTGCTCAGAGCACTCCGCAGTTCTCCAGCTCCATCTGCAGAGTACTGGTCCTGACAATCTGGGCAGTAAGGAGAATTTCCGCAGAATTTCAGGAGAGTATCTGTACTCAAAAGAGACAAATCACAGATCATTTATGCTTTTTTAGGCTTGAAAAGGCGATCCACTCAAGAAAAGAAGAACAATGAAGGGAAAAGAAAGGCCACCACTTTTAATCGCACTTGTAACTTTACTCATTTTAGGTAAGTCAATTCAGCTCTACACCCATGCTGAGGGCTGATTCCCACACAGTTGAATATACTGATTAGAGCAAAGTGTCTCTGATGTTGTCAACACTTTGCAGTGTGGTTTGGGCTCCAATACTGAACAGGTAGTGCTACGTAACAAAAACAGCATGAAAGATAGGACGCATGCTCAGTATTAGTATAGAACTGAGTACTTAAGAAAGAGGAGCGTAAAACAACGAAGGATGAAAAATGAGCTTCATTTCATACTCCCCTGGTCTCTGTTCTTGCATTTCTGTGGGGGTCTATGATAGTTAGAAGAAAATCAGTTTATTTCCACTCATCTAACTATTCCGTCTGTGTTTTTTTTTTCCTAGGGCCATGTGTAAAAAGTTTAAATCAGGTATGTGTGTAACATCACTGAATGCTGTAAAAAGTTTGATCCTGGGCTATCGGTCATACAGCAGACACTTAAAAGTAACATCAGTTACCTGCAATAGCCACTTATAATAGGCAAAATCCAATTTTATTCACTCAGCAACAGCCACTTAAGAGCAACCTAGTGCAAGGGAACCTCCATGAGGTTACTAGCAAACACCTGCAATACTTCCCAGAGCTCCACAAGCCCGTGAGCTGGAGGAGAGAAGGTATAATACCGCAGCCAGGGAGGATTCCTGCTTTAAAGTTGATCTGTTGGCTGGAATAAGAGTACAGCTCCATAAGCACACTGATCTGCACCAGCTGAGAATCTGGTCAGTCTGTCCTGAGCAACCAGTCTGTTCTAACTGACGGATGTATGGTGGTACTGTGCATCTTTCAACCATCCTGATGGTTTGTCCAATGCAAACAGGGCAAGGCAATACAGGAGTCATTGCTTCACAGCAAGCAGCCTAAGCAAATTATATCCATTTCATGTAGTTCAGAATACTCTGCCCTCTGTCCTAACCACTGCTTTCTCTCCTTTCTTTCCCCAGTGCCCAGTATTCTTCATGTGTAAGTAAAATTTTGTTTGTATCTAAGATACCGTTTGTACACTTGAGATGTTGGACAGGGTCTAGACACACAAAAGAGCAGAATGGAAGTATTTGGAAAGCTGATGCCCCTGAATAGAATCCATGTAAAATTTCTGCACCGCATTTCAGGGGTCTCAGCCCAGCACTGAAAAGAAATGCTATTATACACCCACAATTTCACATACAACGTGAATAGCAAACACAAGGAGCTGAAGAGAGAGGTTGTCAAAAGTGAAACTGGAAGGACTGTTTAATACTTTCTGCACCCAAAGTAAAGCATCATATGTATCCTCAAAGGGAGAGACTAAAACATTAGTGTCACACATTTCTTTCTTCTTTCACAGCTCCAACATACTGCTCATCTGAAAGCAGGTAGGCACCCCTGGGAACTGGTATCCATACTGCTTGGGAGAGATTATGCTAGTGCTAAAATACCATCTCCCAAAAGCTTCACCAAAAGAACCTGAGCCCTTTGCAGCCTACCAAGCCCTTTTCTCATCAGACATTTAATGGAAAATGTTCAATGTTTCTTGCTTCCTTTCCAGTTCAAATCTGAGCTCCATCCTGAAGAACGGTGACTGGTGCAGCCCTTCCCTCCGGCAGTACGCCTGTGCTTCGGTAAGTCACCTCCAACAGATCTCTCCTATCAACTCCACAGATATTCCTTTCTAGCTACTTTAAGATATTCTCAGTCAGATCTGCCTTCCCCTTCTTGGGCACATCAGATGGCCTTGCTCTGAAATCACTCCCGTCGGCAAAAGGAAGCAAGCCTGGCCACCCCTCCTTACCTAGAGATTGCCTGTAGGAACGAGGAGAGCAAGAGAACTGCAAACTCTGACCCTGGACTTGTAGATCTTTAACCTTTTTCTGATGTAACATGCTTGCTTCTGTCTCAGGGCACCAAGCTGACATCAAGACAACTCTCCTCCATCCTCACATGCTACATCACAGACCCTACTGCTCTCCTGGACCAAGGGGCTTTCCTGCTCTTGTTTCAACAAGTCAACAGTGAAGTGCTGCAAACTGCTCTGAATGAAATCAGTGTGCAGGTAATATCAGCATCAGAGGGGAGGACCATTAGCAGCTCCCTCTTCAGACCATACGCAGGGGCTCTTTATCTTGGGCTACATCCGTAGTTGCTTGAGTACGTGACTGGGTTTTTTCCCTATGCTGCTATGTGAGCAGAGACTAGTCAATAGTTACCTGGGGAGTCTGCAGCCCCAGGTCTCTAGTATGTTGTTACTATGATTACACAAAAACGTGAGGCCAGGTTTCAGTACAAACCAGCCTTCTCTTCCCTTTTTCCCCTCCAAATCCTCCTCAAAACTTTATTTTCCCATTCTCCTTAACAAGAACAGGAGAGGAGTCTGGCTACTGAGGTGATGAATCTACTTCTTACTCAGCTGAACACCTCCTCCTTCTCCTTCTCCACCTGCATTTACTTCTTGTCTCTGTTGAAGAGAGCACAGCCTACCCAAACAAGTTACTACCTTTCAGCCCAGACATGGTTTGTGCCATGTCCACGCTCCTAGTACAGTGTCAGCACCAAGGAAAATAGGTTTGCTCAAGCCACTCTCCGGAGTAATTTTCAAGGCAGTATAGATGAACTCATTGAGGTTACATAGGGGGATTAAAAGCACAAAGGCAATTTCTGTATCTTCTCCAGAAGAGCCAAGTCGCTTACAGTTGGACAAGCGTGACAACAACCAACCTGAAGATCCTGGGAAAAGGATGGCATTCTTTTTCCCAGTGTTTGTGCAGAATCTACCACAAAGAGTTTCTGGTCTTGGCACTACCCCTAAGCATGGCAATAACACCCATAATAAATTAGCAATATTGTCAGCATTTTCCGTTTTGTTTTCAGGTCCGCAGTGACCAGATTGCATCAGCCACCAAAGCTTTCATGTTAAATTCAGCATGGGAAGTTGTGAAGTCTGATCCTAAAGTTGCAAATGCAGGTTTCCTGGCATCCTGGTTCCAGGAGACCCTGCATGCCTACCTTCCCTCCATTGGCACCAGCATCCTGGACTGCATGGCACAGCTTCCAGTCACTTGCGATGGCCTGGCCACAGTGTATGTCTGATCTAAGCTCAGAGTCTAACTAGATGGTATGCATGAGCCTGTGGTTTGATAGCACCAGGAAATATATTGCCTTGTCAAACAGTATTTTTTAAGACTTGAATTTTGATATCTATTTTCCTGCCAGTTATCTCTATTCCTAATTTGTCTTATTAAGATCAATCCACAGAACAGTTAAGATAGGGCTAGAAAAAAAATGAAAGACAGAACGAGATCCCAGGGGACAGTGTGTGAAAGCTGCCAGCAAAGAACAAGACAACCACAGTACACTGTCCAGACGGTGCAGTGTGCTCACTGGAATCAGTATCACATGATTGTATAGGGTACAACCATATGTAACACTCACCTGTGCTTCACACACCTTCACTGCTGTTCAGGAGGTAGCTGTAAGCAGGTTTCTCTTCTGGCCATATAAGAAAGCAGCAGATATTTATTAGACATAAATAACATCTTTTGCTGTTATATTCTGTGCTTCTTGGGGACCTCTCCCAGAGGGAGGAGCTGGTGAAGATGAGTGGAAACAGGTAGAAACTTCAGAGAAGACGTGAAGCAGGATGGAGATGTGAAGAAATTAGCTGGGATATGAACAGGGCTCTACAAATTCACCTTAGAACATGAAGGGTTATCTCAGTTTCTATCATGCACCCAAAGAGAATTTCTAATGTTCAACTTAGAGAAGGAAGTGAAGAGAAATGTGAGCTAACAAATTGTTATTCATACCAGGAGCTGGCAACAGGTTTTGTCTCATCTGTCCCTTTTGAATTCTAGGGTTCAAGCTCTGGACACTGTTTATTCTGAGATGGACAACAGTACGAGGCAACTGGTAGCTGACTGGATTAGAAGATTCCTTACCACACATGGTTAGTGATCAGTATTTACAGTCCAAATTTTCCTCGTATAATTGCAATGGATTCAGCAGAGATCCCTGTGTAAACTACCAACATCTATTGTCTGCAGGATGAGGATTACCTGCTAAAATGTCTAACAAAAATTATTCAGTACCATGCCCATGCTTTCAGCAGCACGATGAGATCATTTAAACAGCTTTTCTGAACTCAGGTCAAACTATTATGTTAGAGGTGAGGAGATCATTGGGTCAACGACATCTTTGGTTTTCCCAGTACTCTCCCGCCAAGCCTTTTCCATCCCCATGGTCTCAAAGGAGACCCATCCCTATCTGTCTCAAGAAATAACAAATTATTTTATGTTTTTAGTTTGTGAAAAAAGTTCAGCAAAAGAGTGGCTGGTGACCAACTGGAAAAGTTTCCGAAATTATGCATCATATAATGATCTCGCTTCTTGCTGGAGCAGCTTTGATGGGGTAAGAAATCACTTGGAAAATAGGGCTTCCTTCAGCTGTTTCATTCAGTAGGCTGTGAACACTCAAGCAAAAGGAGCAGGGGGATAAAATGACTGAAACTTTCACTTGCCTGAGGATTGTAGTATTGGTGGTTAGAGCTACAGGTCAGCGAACAGTCAGTCTTCAGCAGTCCACACCCACACAATGCCTACTAAACTTACATCATATATTGAACAATCTGGTAACTACAGTGCTGTATGGAAGAATTTATCTCGCGTGGTAACTTGTTCAGTAGTTTAACTCTTGCACCAGGTCTTTAGTCATGCCTATCTACTCACAGTTTACAGCCCTCGAGATCCTCACTGCCAGCCAGCTAGCCCAGCTTACAGTCCTCAGCAACGTGCTCTCCAACAGCAGCCTAGCTGCTGCCATCACACAAGTCCTCAGCACCAATAATGTCCTCTACCTTGAAGACTACTTGACCGAGTTATCAACTTTAACACCGACTCCTCCACTTGACCACAATGTGATGTACTCAATGCTGGAGACCATTTTAACCAAAGTCAGAGAGAACTTCCCAGATCTGTGCTCACCGTCCTTGAAGGACTTGTTTCAGGTGAAACTGAAAAGGATGCTAGCTGTTACTGATGCAAATATAATAAGGCTCTTCCCAACGAAAATAGGCTGCACTGATTTCCAAGATATGTGAGTATACCTGTCATCTGTACTTACTGAGAAACAAAGTTAGCAGAGATAATACATAAACAGGGCTCCTCACTGCAAATCTTGTGACTGCTATATGTTTTTATTACCTGTCGCTGCTAGGACTACCATGAAAATGAACCTGCAGCACTTCTCCTATCATATTGTCAAATGTTGCCCTGGAGATTTTGAAATGGTAATTTTTAGATTATGACCACAGGATAAACGATGTTATGTCTCTCCAGAAAAAGCAGTACAGCACAATGAAAATAACTATTAGCATAGGCTGAACTTGCACAGATGACATATGAACAAAGCACCTCAACACTTAAGGGAATGTTAATCTTCCACAAGGTTCAAATCTGCTCTACTTTTCTCTCACTGGCTAAGGTTATCTCAGGTTTAAAAAATTATTTCTTTTTTTTTGGTAGAGCATGGCTCATAACTACTCTGATATGAAACACTGAAATCATGTTTCATTTTTCTCAATATACAGCTACAAAGGACTGAATTCTGTGCACCATGAGTTAGATTCTGACACGCAGAGAGCTGTATACCAGGCTAGAATGGATTTTCTCAATGGGCAAGCAGCAAAAGAAGGTAACAGATTACTGCATATTACTTTCTCTTATGATCCTGTAAGCACTTTAATACTAAAACCTTACACTACTTTTGAGCAACACATGAGCAATAATACTCATAATTTCAGTATTACAACAAAATTCACAAAAACAAGCAGACGCCCACCTTCTCTTGGGTGAACTATCCCAGGAGTATACTCTGTGATAAAGCATGGCCAAACTAAACTGCAGAAGGGTGGGATGATTCTAGTATCTGAAATTGGGAAGAAACTTCAACCTCTTGATTGGCACTCCTGAGCACCATTTTCTCCTTCCTACAGCCACGCCGAGCTTTTTCAAGGTCTAGCTATGGCTACAGCACCATTTCTACCTCACCTTCTTATAGAGACGTATTTTTCCAGAAGCACATGCTTATCTGGCTGTCTTGCATAGATGAGTGTCTGACATGTTAGACAACTCATCCTGCCAACAGGCTCCATTACCTTCTGACCGTCCAACATACTGTCTCTTGCAGGAGTAGCTTGTACATTCACCACTTCTAACAGCCGAGACTGGTTACAGGACAACTTTGGATTCTCTAGTATTTACACTGACTACAGTGATTTCCTCCACCTCAATCCCAGCTTCAATGGAGTAGGTATCACACAGAGCAAAGCTCCCATTGGGTTTCCCCAAGGTTGCTCCCTTGTGTTGCTCTGCAATGGCAGTACGGCACTGTTACTGGCCTGGGGTTATTTGTAAGCTTGAGTGGCCACTCATGCAGAAAGACAAGAGCTGGTGGGAACATTCAATTACCTCTAGGATGACATTCTTTTCCTTTCCTCTTTAGTTTGAGGTGACAGATTTGCTAACTTCAGTGCAGCTAGGAAAGCTACTCATCACCTCCCATATCCTAACCAAAAACACCAAGGCCAGTGCAGAGACAGATGTTATGGAGATTATGAAAACCCTCCAAACCCGGAATGTCTCTGAACTACACACCTTTCTGCATGAAGTTAATTCTCTTGCAGCACAGGTAAAAGAGCTCCTCCAGTTGCAGACTCTGTTTTCTATGGCCACTATCCTTCCTCTTGTTGGGTCTCATTTTCATTTGCTCTTGCTCCTGACTACACAACCATCTATAGATTTCTCCAAAGCAAATTTCTATAAAACAATGTAATGGTATGATTCCAAATAAGCAGAATTATCAAGTCTCTCAGATTAAGCGGGGTGGGAGGAAGACAAAAAACCAGCACATTTTCATTTACACTGCCCAGCCCTGTATCATGAAATCTGCTGTTCATTTCTGCGAGAACAAAGCCACACTAATACACATAATGACTGAGAGCCAAAGATATGCATCTCCATCACACTCTAGTAGTGCATCACTTCCCATTTATTTTTCTCCCTAGATGCACATGGAGAGCATAACAAGCACTGGGGTTCGTGACATAATGCTCAAAGGCATTTTCCAGATCCTGAAGCTACATTTTGCCTCAATGACAAGAACAGACTTGGAATCCCTGTTCAATGGGACACTTACCTTGTATCTAGGCTCCATCACTCACAATGAATTAATGACACTGCCTGCTATCAGTGACTGCCCACTCTTACAAGTGATGTGAGTATAAGTCCAGCTCAGTTTCTCTCATCTGTGTGTTCTGTAAAGGAGAATGTCGCTGTGGATATGCAGAGGGATCTGACTGACAAGCGAGAGGAAGGGCTGTGAATTCATCTGTCCCATCAGAGAAGACGTTTCTGGCCATCTGTGCTAAAAATGTTATTAGCTTGGATCTGTGAAAGCCACAGCAAATAACTGATGCTGACGTGTGTCTTCTTGCTCCTTGTCTGGCAGAGTGAGAGGTTTGGACTATGCATTTTATGACATGACAACAGAGACGAAGACTGACATAACCCAATGGATTGCCCAAACTCTTCCTCACTTAGGTGAGCCTTTTCTTCCCTCTGAGTTTGTTCAGGTGCCTGGCGTCCCTCAGACCTCACTAACACTTGGATTTCTCCTGTGCCTAGGAGTTTTCAGTAATTTGGAGCCAGGGTTTTGTAGATGGTAAATGTTGCACTCCAATTATGCCTTAATAAGCCAGTTTCACCTTAGTGCAGCTGCCCCAATATGAAATAGAGAGCAGCCCTTGTTCCTGTAAAGGAGCAACATCAGATTTGCTCGTTGACTGAAAAGAGGGGCAATTTTTTTAAAAAAATAACATTAATTGTGCCCTTATTACAAGCACAAACTGCTTTTAGGACTTACTGAACCATTGAATTATGTTTTCTTTTTAACATCCTTGTCTTACAATGTTTGTGAGGAATAAAAGTTGAAAAGTAACCAAGCAGCAGTTTTCTGATTTCCATGAAATTACTAGACACCACTTTGTGACAGTCTTCCAGGAACTGCACTGACAGGACCCAACCCCATTAAAACCAGGTTGATTCACTGCTTACATGCATGATAATTGGAAATATTTCCTCTATCATTTCCAGAAATACCCTGGAATGATCTTAGGTTTTGTGAGTCTTAAACTGAAACATAAATAATTTGTTATTGCTGCATTTTAGATTGTCAGATGGATGAAAACTGGATGACTCTTAACTTCCAGAGATTCAGATCCATAGCTAACATCACAGACTTTGTTGCTGCCTATGAAAACTTCAGTGGGGTAAGACTACTGATTTAAACACTTTGTGACATTTTACTACCATAGAGCAAAACTATTTCTATTTCCTTTTTAGTCACACAATTCATAGTGGGATTTATACTCAGAGATAGAGAGTATTACAAAATAGTTTGATCAACAAACATGAAAGGAAAACATGTTGCCCTTTCCTCCTTAATTAGAAACCACGGAAATTTATCCATCCTCCTCAGGAGAGACAGAATTTTCCCCTCTGCTACAGGAAAAGTTCAACTACAGTTTCTGATTATTCCCCTGCATTTCAGTTCCAACAATCCCTGTGTAGTTGGCTCATTTTGCCATAACACAACATCCAGCAGAAAGGACAGGTGCACAGCTAGAGCACCTGCATGGGGGACAAAGGATCTCTATATCTCATCCAGATTCTGTCTCTGAAGAGTTTAGAGCTGGTTATCAGACAACTTGGTTTGTTTTCTAAAGAGATGTTTCCATGGAGTGTATCAGAGAAGCCTAAACTAGGGCCAGCCTTACTCTCACCCCAACAAGAGAAGGAGCTCTGAGAGCTACCCAACTCACCTGGGTCAAGCAAACATCCACAATCTCTCACTAGCCTTTCAAAAACGAATCTCTTCCATTAAAAACTAACACTTCTGGTGCAAATACTCTCTCCTATTTCAAGACTACAAAAAATAGAACAGTTTGTCTCAGATTCACACTGCTGCTCCATCATGAACATTAAATATCATAACCTGCATCTGCCAGAGGAGAAAGAGTTCTTGTCCTTGAGGACAAGCTGTGCAGGAAAGCTGCAGACACACATGCCGACAGTGTCAATTCAGGAAAATACAAATGTCTATTTATAATTAATTCTCCCTGTCTCTGTTCCAGATGGCGCTCCTGGAGGAGCTGACTGCTGTCCAGCTTGCCCAGTTAATGCTGTCCCAAGACGTGTTCAGCTCTGTTGCTAACGTTGAACGAATCTTTGACAGGCTAACCGAGCTGCCGGGTCTCCACGAGTTGGCCGCTTATTGGGATGAGCTTAGCTCAGCTTTAGAGGAGGTAACTGCAGACAGCTTGTTAATGGGGCTCAGTGGAGGGTTTTGTGAGGACAGAAGTCTTCCCATGGTAAATGTGCAGTAAGCTAGGGTAAAAGGAAGGTGATACAACAGGTTTGCCAGGGAACTTCCAGCAGGTTCAAGGCAAGAAAGAGATTATGCCGTTGCATGTTGCATTCCTCACACGCTTAGTCTGTGCTTGGGTTCGACACAGCTGCCACCAACCCCTGCCCACCTCAGACTGCCCAAAAGACACAGGCCAGATCTCCAGCCTTTGTAAAAAAGTAAGGCTCAAGGAGGTCCCTAAAGCACCATTAATTTACATCATATTAACTTACATAAATTTACTATTTGTCCTTGGCTCAGACTGTAGCAATTCCTCTCCTACATACACAGTTCTGACTGTGCACCCAGTGCCAATTATTTGCTGAGGATTCTCTAATACAATAATTAGCTAAGGGCCCTTCTTAGGTCCTTGTAAATACAATACCTTTCATCAGGCCAACAGAAGATATGCAAAGTCTCAGTCTGCAAGACTCAGACACTGCAGGTCTCTCCCTCAGGTAAGATCTGACCACAGAGAAAAAACTTCCTACTGGGTTAAGGCATCATGACTAACTCAGCTTTTCCCAGGACTATGAAAGCTAGCTTTGTACCAGAGCAACTGTCTTTAATCCTCCACATTCATCCAGAAGATGAAGCACATGCCTAGAATGGTATAAAGCTAGCCTCTGGCCTGCAGAAATCATAATCATTACTCTTACAAATATTTTTTTTGCTTAAAATAGCAAACAATGAAACTCTTTAGAACCCAGCTGCTCCCACCTTGTTTGATGAGAAGGCAGGAATCTAGTGTGGAGGTAGAGTCTCATCTGGGCTGTACTCACAGAGACATTGGAAGCACCTCCTGGAGGCAGCAGGAGCTTCAGACACTTAGCAGCTTTGTCACATCAGCTGGGTCCTTCAGTGTTCCCCAGGGCCTGGCTTTGCAAGGTGCGCAGCATTCTCTGAGAGGCAACAAAGCTCAACAAGAGCTGAAAGCAATTGATACCTGGTACCCCCAGTGCTGTTCAAGGCTCTGCAGCAGAGGTGGCAGAAAGGACTGTAAGCCTGTTTCTCAGGTGTCGCAGTTCCTAGCCCAGCATATCCACTTAAACTACCGCTGATGGCCACTGACAGCCTGCACCAAGATACAAGGTGCAGCAGCCACCAGGTGACAGCTGGAAGAGTAGCAAAGGGGTGAGACTCGGACCTGTAATTCTCCCTTAAACAATAATGCCATGAAACTGGAAAAGAAAACAATCTTGGTGGTGAAAATAACACACCTGGCAAAGAAAACTGCTGACCAAACCATTTCTTGAGGCTCAGTAGGAACTGAACTATAAAATAGCTATATAGCATATATTTTGTGCTATAAAATATAGGACCTGTGCAAAGAGTCTGAGGTGTCAGGGAATATATTTAGTATCATAAATCAAAAGTAACTCAGAAAACGTCTTCTATCTTGTGTAAGCATCGGGAGCTGTACCAGCTTGGCTGCCTCAAACAACTCCCAAACACAGAAGACTGACATCCCTGAAAACTGAGGGTCTAGAGGAGAACACAAAAGTTTGTTTCTCCTACTGTGCTGAATTAGTTTCAAAACATTTCCCTGCTGCAGAAGATCAAGGTGGGGACATCAAAAAAATCTCTATTCTTCTATGCTGATTTTGCTGGAAATTTTGCCTGTGTGTAACTTGGTGCTTCATAGTAATTTAGTCAGGTCTTGGCTGCACTGTTACAATGCTGTAAAATCCTTATGGATGTTGCATGATTTGCTATTACTGTTGGAATAGAAATAGAAACTGCATCACTCAGAAATATTCTTCTTTTAGTTTTCAAATATTCTCCCAGAGCCTTACAGTTGCATTTTATGTTCCTGCTGCAGCCTTTTGCCAACACCTTCAATATCTCCATGGCGGTGAAGCGCACCATGTTGGCAAGAACAGTAGAACAGCTCCGTTCTGCGCTCCCCACCTTCACAGACAATGACTATCACCTTTGGTTTCAGAAGAGGCTCGTGGCTGTTCTGCCAGGCATTCATGCCACCATCCTTCAGGACATCCCCAACACCATGTCCTGCAGTTCCTACAAGTCTCTGTGAGTCATGGTCACCCTCTCTGAGGCTGTTTCATGTTACTTGAGATTTAAACCATTTAATAAAAGAATAATTCAGTGCAGTGAATGAACTGCAGAAGGAAGGAACATGCTGCCATGGTTACAGAAAAAGGCCAGAAGACAGTTACTCCCACTCTTCTCACTCATTTGTCTTTCATGTCTTGGCAAGTCACTGTATTTGGCTTTTATTTTCTTTATGTATTAGCCCACAAGCTGCTGAATTCAGGTATTAATTGGACTCAAACATTTTCTCGACACAAGACATTTAGAAGACCCCAATCTGGACCACTTTGCCTCCACTAAAACCAATGACAAGCTCCCCAGGCACCAATGAAGCCAGGCTTTCAATACTTCACTTTGATTCTTCCGATATATTTATTTTCAGGGCAGCCAGAGAGAACAACCTCAGAATATTTCATGAGAGCTATTCAGCAAACAGGACTGGCTCCCCAGAGTCCTTCACTTACTCCAGGTTTCTTTCTTCTACAGAATTACTGGGATCAATACAGTCTTCTCTGAAATCCCTACGGCTGGCAAAATGGATGTATATAACTACATTGTGGCATTCCTCACTCAGCAGTCTGAGCTTACTGGTAATCCCTATCAGTTCAGCTAATTCTCTGTGCGCCCTGTCATTCTCTGCAAGTTGTGGGACACAGCTAATCAATCTCTTGCTTTGCTCAATATCTTCCAAACTGGTCGATTAAGTAACAGGTGTTTCTTCTCAGAACTCATTCCTGTTCACAGTATGAAAATAAAAGAGGGCAGAGCATGCCACTGGAGGGCTGATGCAAAAGCCATCAAAGTCAGGAGCTTCAACCCTCTCCTTTGCCTGCAAGGTGCTTTGGCAATCCTGGGTACTGATGTGTACTTGAACCTCCTCTCCCATGTTACCTGTTTTTCTGTGCCCTCACCATAGGTCCTGCCTGCTCCACCCAAGCCACAACTAGAGACTGGTTACTACAGTTCTTTGGAAAATTCTGCACAGAAGCACCTTTCACTCAGTTGGTTTCACTCTACCACCAACCTTTTGACGCGGTATGTCTGTACATATCCAGGCTGCCTTTGTACTCAAGAGAGGATGTGCCAGAAAAGATGGAAATTAAATTGCCCAGGTATGAGGTAACACAATGCAATTCCTCTGTCTTTCTCCAGTATGCAGTTTTGGACCTCCTCACTCCCACTCAGATTGGTGACATGATGGTATACTCAGACACACTGACCCATATGAATGCAGCAGTCCAGCTTGTCCGGTTCTTCCAGCAAAGTGAAGCCGGGGATGTTCAGATGATTCTGACACAGTTCACCAAGGCTGCAAGCAAGGTAGACACTGCCCATGTTCTCTGTAATCTCCATCTCCCCTGCAGAAAGGGGAGATCTGACATCTTAAGTTATTAGCTGAAAAAATGGCTTTGCAAATACTGTAATTTTGAAAGTACACTGTTACAACAGTAATCTTCAAATATCTGTACACAATCAGGTCCTTTCAGTGACACAGACTGCACTCTTCAGAGTATTGTTCACTTTCATTTTGAATTCACCAAAATCCTGGCCTAGAAAACCACTTAAAGAGCTCCCTCCCCAGCTGTAGCATTACAGTTCTGATTGCCCTAGCACCAGGGCTATGTTCATCACATAATTTTGTTTCAGCGTAAGACCACAGTCCTGCCAAATGATGACATTGCTCGGCTGCTCCTCCTGCAATACCTGACCAGCATGTCCGAGCAAATGAAGACATACACTGCTGCTGACTGGAACATCACCTTCCAAAATGAGCTCTACTTTCTAAGTCCTGTCATCAATGAATCAACCCTCGCCCTCGTTGTGCTACAGGATTATGACTCCTTAGTTGCTGTGTAAGTCTTCTGGGCATTGCTGGGATCTCTCTTCAGCCAGCAAACAGAGCAACACTGTTCCTCATGGAGTCAGATTGAAATCTGAAAGACAGATGATGTGCTGTCAGCCTGGATGGCTCTAGTCTGGTTACTTTTTCATAGCTCTTACCCACACCTTAGTAATTTTCTCAGAAGTCTGAGATGAAGTTACAGAACTGAGCCATATCAAATCTAGGCCTTGGTCCACAGATGCTATTTGTACAATAGGGGTGGAGTATTAAGCCCCTCAGCAGAAATTTCCAGGTGAAGGAACTGGCCACAACATCTTGGAGAAGAGAGTGTTCTTCTTGTCCAAGGCTCCAGTTAGAGGAAGTTACAAAGAGTCCGTTATCCCGCATATTTCACCTGGGTCCTTTTTCTTGTCCACCCAGTGTTACTGCGCTTGATAACACTTACGGATACATGACTGAGTCCTCTAGAAGAGATGTAGCACTGTGGATTGCACAGAACCTCCAGATCTTGAAAGGTAACACTGGGAAGCTGCACATTCCAGCTAATAGATTCTTCCAGGAAAGCAGGGGCTCAGCTGGTAGACTCCCAGGATGTATTAAACAACAGCAATATAAGCAATATAGATGTGTACACAAAGGTGAGCACTAGTGCACTAAAGGGCTGTCTAAGTGGAAAAATGCTGTCTTTCCAATGCTACCTCACACCAGGATGCCTTGTTGATCTCTGGTGACTGTCCCAAGACACAATGTATATTCCTGGAAACTGTAAAAAAAAAAAAAGGATTAAGGGTATCTCTGGTCTCTTGACCTGATCTGAGGACCCTCATTTTTCTTTCTTCTCCCTCTCTATTGCTATTTATTGCTCATTGATTTTACTTTCTCAAGGTACAAAGTCTCATTTCCCTTTGGAAAAAAGCAAATCCCATCTAGTCTAGCATCCTGTATCCAGCACTAGTCAGGAGTGATGTCTAGGGAAGAGTAAAGGAATGCAGCCAGTATAATCTGGTATTTCCTTTTACTTTTCACTGGTTTCCAAGTGATCTGTGGCTCAGACTTTTCTTGAGCTAGAAGTGATACTGCAATGTATCAGTAAATAGGCAGCTATTCTTTTCAGTCAATTGGGATTTTTCTGGAAAAAAAGTTTTGTTTTCTTTTCTGGGAGAAAAGTTATTGTTTAAAAAGAAGGACATACTGTGGGTAATTCCCTGAGAGTCACTGCGTCTTCTTCCCCACTCAGACGGTCCAACCAAGTCCACTACTGAATGGATACAAATCACCTGGAAATCTTTCTTTCATGATATAGCCCTCCAGGAAGTCATAGCAATCAACATCAACTTTGACCCTGTATGTATGATCTCTACACTAAGTGCATACTGGTAACTGGGGCTTTCAGAAATGTTTATCGTACAGTAGAGAGCATTAAAGGATTTAATGTCAAGATTTGTAATAGAATATATTCCCACTTCTACGCAGCAACTCTAAAACCAGAAATAACAGTATGTTTTCAACTAGCAGGACATTGAAAAGAAGCTCCAATTTTGAATGGGTACCCTCAGATAGTCAAAACAAAAATATATGTCAGCATTTTGAAACTCCTCCATGTGCTGAAATAGCTTTGCCTGGGATGTGAGAAATAACTTCAGGATATAAGCAAACCTCTACAAATCATGACCCATACACACACAATTTGCAAAAAGAAAAGTGTGAAATTTGTGAAAAAAATATTTCAGCTAGTTCTAGCGAAAAGGGGATAAGCTCATCTTCAGTGGCTGACATGAGTATTTCCTAGGCCAAAATTCTGGATGTGCTGAGCATCGAGCAGCTGGTGGAATATGGTCTGACTTCTGATGCGCTGGTCAACATGACCACAATGCAGGATGTACTGAATGCCCTGAGGGGTGAAAATCCCCAAATCTCAGAGCCTAAAATGAGTGAATTCCTGATGCAGTTCAATCTGGCTCTGACACAGGTATTGTACCTTTCATTATAAACATTTTTCCCCTTTAAAAAGGCAGGGATTCTCAGGCACTTCATGTGTGAGAAAGTCCTGCTGCTCATGGTGCCAGGTAAAACAAGGATGCTGATGAAAGGAGTCATCATCCCCCTCACCAAACAGCTCCCAAGTAACAGACATTTCCACTCCCCACAGAAAGGCATTGTGGGCATCAGACACGATGAAGTAAGGATGGAAATGCTGACAACGCTCTTCATGGACCTTTCCAAGCACTTTTATAAATTTGCTGATCTTGACTATGAATTCTGGTTCCTGGAGAACCTAAGATTCCTCTTGCCCAGCATAAACACAAATCTGCTAGAGTTAATCCCAGGAGACCTCAGCTTCCCAGCCTACACAGCCATGTGAGTATCATGTGCTGAGGAGTGCTGCCTGCCAGACTCATACTGCAGGAAAGCTCTGGCAGGGGAAGCAGCGCACATTTTAGCAACTTCTTTTCCAGCATAAGTAAGTGCAAGCACTTCTCATGGATTTTAAAAAGAGTCTCAACTTGATTTTTGCAGTAAAGTAGATTCAGGCATCATTTTCCACATAGACATGTACCGTATTGTGCTCTATTTGGGTATCTTCACATACCCTCCACCCCTTTTGTTCCCTGCTCCAGGACAGTAAACTCTGAATGAGGCGGGTGTATGCCAACTCTCTCACACCTTATAAAGCCTGTACCTTTTGCACTTCTTGTTATTACCATTATTGCTGTAATGTATTATAGTTGAGGCGAGACTTACACTACATATTATCATAAATAATTTTACTACTTTATTTATTACAACTCTCTACAGTCTTAGGCTGATGATATCTTATTTCTTGACCCTTGCAGAGTGCGAGGCCTAGATAACGTCTTTCCAGAGCTTCCACAAAACACATCCCATGCTATCTACCTCTTCATCAAAAGGATCCTGGAATCTCAACTTAGTTTTTCAGGTACTGGTCTGCTTTCAGGCATAGCATGGCATATTTGAATTGTAGCTGTTTGTCACATCTGTGCTAAAATTTCTGCCAACTGCCTGTCCCTCCTTGGGTTCAGAGAGGAATTATCTTGCAGGAGGCAAGTATAACATGAGGAGGTTGCCCAGTGGCCTTTCAGTCATTGTGCTTCCCAGGACAGAGGAAGAGGCAGAGGAGTACTGGCTTTCCTCTGAAACATCAAATAATGATTGCAGCTTATAATCAAGGAACCAAAACACTTGAGCATCTGTTGTCTTCCATGATGCCTCAGCACCACGACTCTCCCAGTAACACCCTAGCAGGAACCCCCTGGTAGCTGCCAGAACGGCATGGCAAACAGCAGCTCACTGTGCCCAAAACAGCCCCACAACCATCAGGGATCCCCAGCCCTGCCTGTCACCCACAGCTCCCAAAGCCCTCTGCTTGCTGAATCCCCCACGGTCTGCAGCTGCTCGGAACTGAGGGAGAGCGTAGGTCACAGACCTGGTTTTCAGCCATGTTGTGGAGCACTGACAAAAAAGATCAGTTACCACCGTGTACTGACAGACTTCTTGTACTTTCTCAGAAAAGGTATTTCCTGGCACGTATGACAGCAGCCGAAGTTTCCTGGAACTTCTCTTCTACAGATTTTTACATTTTGCTCCTTACAGTGACCTCACTGACTTCTACAAGGACTTTAATGGGGTAAGGACACGCGTAGCTCTGACAGCACAAAATTTATAAACAGTTTGTGGAAAATTTGGGGCAGACTTTAAGTCCTGGTATGACTTCAGTGAGTCAAAAACATTGTCTGAAATTTTTTATTATAACCTTCAGACATAACCCTACAGTTTATAATCCTCTTATCCTTGTTTCTGCCAACACTGACACTCCAAGACTAGAAACCAAGACAAACCCACGGCTATTTAGGAATCTCACAAAGAGCCTTTTCTTACAAGGTTTCCACACTCAGACAGCTCTGTAAAAGGTATCAAAAGTTTTGAATGTTTTTCACAAGCTGAACTTCCAGGAGGTATTATCCTCTTCCATAACTATCCCCAAGGGAAGATCCTCACCAAAGAAATCAGGAGGACTTCCTCCAGATTCTTAGTATTAAATGCAGTTCATGATTCTTCCATGCATTTTATATAAGTGTAACAACCAAGTAGGGGCACTTCTTAGCCCAATGCTTTCCACTCCTCTACAGAACTCATTGCCATACAGGTTTTTAATACTGCAGTAGAGTAAGTTATGTGATTAGCAATGAGAATAGAACGGCTATTACATTAGTTAGCTGGAACAGCTGAAGATTAGCATTACCCTCAGTCTTCTGTGTTAGAACATAATACGGTTTTCCTCCAGGCTAGGGAAGGCTCTCACTTAGTGCTGTGTAGCAGCGCAGGGACATTCAGGTAGCTTTAGGGCTCTGATGAGTCATTATCAGTCAGAAACATAAACAATGAACTATGTACATGGCTGAGAACTGTAATTAGTGGATGAGCAAATGGCTTTCTAAGTCTTCTGTATACTTTCTGCTGTGTTTTCCTCATTAGTATGAAGTTCTTGACCTTCTGTCTGCCAGACAAATAGGAGAGATGACAGTTCTCACAAATGCTTTTAAGAGGGAACGCCTTACTGTCCAGATTTTGCTGGAGATGGAGAAACGCTCCTTTGAGGAGCTGACTGAATTCATAAAGGAGCTGAACACTGCAGCAGAAGAGGTACGGTAAAAGCTCCCACCCCAGAGAACAGCATCCTGTTACAAGTCTCAGAAATACTAAAAATGCTACAACGGAGACAAACTCTCCTTACAGCAATGTAAACCTTGGGCTCTAGACCGCTAGGTTAGAGCTTACGTGCCTGGGCTTCACAGAGGAGTATCCAAAGTGATTATTCTTACGCATATTATGGGCTACACTACAGACACTTACTCATTTCAAAAGGTTATTTCTTTTCTCTCACAATGTTTATTTAGTACTTTGGTTTCCCTTCAACTCAGAACTCATCCCTTACAGAAGAGGAATAACAATCTTCATTAGCTAAGTCTGTGGTCAAATGGCTTTTCTACCGGAAAATGTAGAGCAGTTACATCATCAATTCACTATTCAGTTCCAAAATTCATTACTCCAGTGTTACACTGTATTGCACTACCGTGCATTCATGCTAAAACACCGGTGGCTTTCCTGAAAACTGCACAGCACATGATGGGCAGAAGAGGAAACCTCTCTTGCCACGAGGCAGTTTAATCTACCTGTGGAAAGCAGTAATTGCTAAAATCAATTTTTGTGTACTGGTTGTGTTTCCAGAGAGATCTCACTGCCCTTCCTGACCCCCGGATTCGTGAGCTGCTCTTCGACTTGCTTTTTAAATCTTTACCACTCAGCACCTTTACAGCCAACGAATATGCCTTCTGGTTTGGTTCGGAGCTGCAGCTATTCCTGCCAGCTATGAATGCCAACTATCTGCAGCTCCTGCCTCTGGATATTGACTGCCAGTCTCATCAAAACCTGTGAGTCATGAGCAGCCAGTTTCCCTAAGGGTGGCCAAGCTCTCGCTACCCTGTCAAACCAACACGGTCGCTTTCCCCAGAGTATCTGACATCTTACTGCTTTTAGTGTAATCAGCTTCACAACAGTTTTGCATCAGCCAAAACCATTCATCAAATTAGCATAAAATGTCGAATTGTACCTTCATTTTGTTTTCCAAGAGGTTACCAAGGGAACAAGAAAGAAAAGGAATAGTTTGATTTAGATCAAATTAAACATTTCCGTTTTACTGACACTAGTACTTTCAGATCATGTTTCCTATGCACCTGAATTTTTCCTCCAAAGGGAAAGTGCACTCTGCAGATGTTTGGCCCATACCCTACTTCTGCTCTTGTGTTGATACAGTGTGCAAGCAATGGACAGAGTGTATGAGCATTACACAGATGACCAGAGACTCTCCATCTATCACAGAATACACAACTTTCTGGAGAGCTACCGCAACACTCAAGGTAAGCACACACACACTACTGAAGAGCTTTTCTTTTTCTCCCATTGTAGAATTTAATCTTTGTGCTTGGCAAATACTTCCTGCGTTGCAATCTTCTAACCCAAAAACTATACACAAGCAGAGTGTTTTAACTGCAAAAGGGGAATTGTGTAGACCCTCTGTGAAGTCCGCTAGGATCTTGTTATTGCAATTAATTTTACATGTTAAGTACCTAGATGGTACAGTGAAGGCCAGTGATATAAGAGTCCTAACACAAATTAGACAGGCAACAGACAACAAGATGCTTTCTGATGTACTATGCTTGCTCCCCTCACTCTCACATCCTGTTGAATCCAGCTGAGGTGGGTGTGATGTTCCTTCTGTCCCATCACTAGGCAGGCTTTGTTTCCTGGCTAACCAACAGCTCAGGAAACTGCTGACTGGTTTACTGACTGTGGGCTCTTCTGCATTTCAGGTGTCACCTGTTCCCCAAATGCAAACAGCAGCACATGGATAGCTGCCAACTACGGCTATTTCAGTGCCCATGCCACTCTGCATGAGTTCTCTTCACTCAATCCAAATTTCAGTGGGGTAGGTCACATACTGAAGCTTGTTGTATCTGAGCATTGTCGGCTCCTCTCTACATAAACATAGCTGATCCGCAACTTCTTGCCACAGCACTGATCCCTGTTATAAATATACAAGTTTTTCTCTGTTCCTTTTCAGATGTCAGCTCTGGAAAAGCTGTCACCAGTTCAGCTGGCACAACTAACACTGGAAACAGGGGCTCTGGCTGATGAAACAAGCGCGATCACCATCATGGACAACCTACACACACCATCAGATCTTGCTAAGTTCTTTGCCACACTGAACAACATGGCATCGGTAACTTCCCTTATTGTGCTCCAAAGCTTCTCCACTCAAACACTGCAGCTACTTGAATCAATGCCCGCTGATGTCTGATACCCAAACCCCAGCCCTGACGGTAGAAAAGAAGGGCAGGTTTCTGCCTCATCTGTAGGATGCTACAGCCTCATTCAGTCATCAGAGGGAAACCTGCCTGAGAAAAGGCTACAGATCAAATTCTTGGATAGCTGTTCCCTAAAGGCCTGGGGTTGTAGCAGTCTTCTGGTTTTCTGTCCAGACACCAAGCTATTCTTCCTCCAAGGGTCTATACTGAGCCATAGCAGGATGTGATGGGAAGTATCAGTATAGCTGAGTATAGCTCAGGAAAAACAGACCCACAACAAGCACTATGCACTCTTTCCAAGAGCTCCCTGCTTGGGTCCTTCACTTGATGCTACCAACCCAATCACTTTTACAGTGGCTTCCCATGCATGAAGGGAGAGATATGAAATACTCCTGAACAATATCTTAAATTGGAAAAGGCTCAGCATCATAAATTACATGTCAACTATACTGAAAAGGTGTTGTGTGATTGCAGATGGAGCTTCAGAACAGCGACCTTGTCCATCTCCTACTAAGCAGTGCCATGCATAAAATAGCTCCTAGTTTTCCCAAAATGAAAGCTGGTGGCTTTGCTGACTGGTTTCAAGATATCCTACAAAACGTGCTGCACGCAGTGAATGAGATGATCGTTGCAGAGATACCTGTCAATATTTCATGTGACTCCTATCAGCAAATGTGAGTCATCCATTCCATACACATTTATCTTAACTGAGCATTTCTTTTTACTTACGCTGTATATGACTTTCTGGCAATACATTCACATATTCCTAAAGCAGAGTGTAATGCTCCTGCTGAAAAAAAGTAAAACACTCAGCGTTTTCAGGCTTGCATGCAAAATACAGCGAAACTCAGTAAGTTTTTAATTAGAGCAGCCTTAGCAATTCTGTGACCTTTATCTTAAGCAACTGCACCAAGTAGAGAGCATACTTTTTTAAAATAAAAATGGCCTTATCACATAGGTAGGCTATGTTCAGTCTGATCTGAAGTTACTTTGCAGTTACTTCTTACACTCAGCGTTTTCAGGCTTGCATGCAAAATACAGCGAAACTCAGTAAGTTTTTAATTAGAGCAGCCTTAGCAATTCTGTGACCTTTATCTTAAGCAACTGCACCAAGTAGAGAGCATACTTTTTTAAAATAAAAATGGCCTTATCACATAGGTAGGCTATGTTCAGTCTGATCTGAAGTTACTTTGCAGTTACTTCTTAAGAACCTCTCTGATAAGGTCTTGCAATAATGAATAACAATGAAAGCTGTTGAATTTTTCTAATGGAAAAGTTTTTGATATTGGAAAATTCTGATCTGATTAAATTAAAATACTTCCCATGACCATCCTGACATTCCCTCCTGCAGGTTGAAGGGTTTCAACAAAATCTATGCTGGCATCCCCACAGAAAACATTCCCCATGTTTTTGGATTCTGTAAAACCTTCTTGACGTCAAAAGTGAAATCAGGTAATGGCATAAAAAATCTTAATTTGGGAATGTCCTTTGAAAGCTTTCCAGCACACTCTCAGCTTGAGAAGCAGCAGAAATTCCTGTAGTAATGTCTGAAATGCTTTTAATGACAAGAAAGGGAAAGAAAGCACATACTTACATTGTTGCTCCAACACTATGGCATTTTCTCTTACTGATGGGATTCTCTCAACTCCTCCCGTATTTTGGATGGCTCGCTAGTAAGTTTAACCATTGCCAGCCACAACACTAGGTTGCCCAACACTGTTAAAGATAAACAAGCCCACATTTAGACAACAGCACAAAAACGTTATTACTTAATAATGAAGATTCTGGTCTCTCTCATACCAATGTGAATTTAAAGTATTCTGCTATCTGCAAAGGTTTAATGGGAATTTGCAAGAGTGACTAGGGTTTCCAGTCAGAACATCAGGGAGGAATATGCAGTCCCCAGCATTCCCAGTGTCATTATTTTTCCAGGTGTTGCATGCGGCAGTGCAACCCAAAGTACTCAGAACTGGCTGGAAGTAAATCTTGGAAATTTTAGCAAATATGCTGAGTATCAGGACTTAGTCACTTGGAACAAACACTTTGTGGGAGTAAGTATTTTTGATTTTTTTTTTCCACTAGCATTCACTGTGAGAACATGGTGGTGTTCCACCATGAAACGCACTACTTTGCCAGCATTTGCAATGCCTTTATGCTCCACGCAGCATGGGAGGTGATGGGTCATTTTCTTAAAAAAATACTGTGGCACTTGTGTCCAATTATCACAGACATTTTTATTGCTTTTCACTGGCTAGTGGCACTTGCAGAGCTACAGTAATATTCAGAAATGGGATAGTACACAGCCTGATGGAAAAAGGACTTTACAAGTCCTGTGGATATTCCAGCCTTGCAGATTTGTCCTGAGTCTTCTTGGAAGTACTAGCATTTACAAATAACTCTCACATCCTTAAAAAGGTTGCCGTCCGCTTTGTGTCCCTTTCCACAGATGGATGTCTTGGACAAGTTATCCCCACCGCAACTAGCATCCCTGACGCTTTCATCTGATGCCATTAATGAGGAAGAAGAGATGTGTCAGATCCTTGCAAAACTACACAACAAACCATCAGAGGAAATCTATCAGTATTTAGACCAGTTCAACAGAGAGGCAGCCCAGGTAGGGGTATTAACACTGCAAGTCCAGCGTAAACGCATGCAGCGTGGACTTCAGCTATCCAGAATCTTAAAGACACCCTCAAAGATGGTTTCTGAGCTTTTGTCTCAAAATATGAACAACTGCAACAAAGCATATCATGTACAACCTCTCATCGTGGCTGTTTAGCCCAAAGTATTCAAACGCCAGTGCCCAAGACTTAATGGCTGGATGATATTCAAGTGCATGCTCATGGCAACACTGAGGTTGTGCCAAGCAGAACTACCGAATCTCATGATCTGCGGCCCTGTGGAGGAAGCTGATCCTCACAGCCGCTTCTCAGCCGAGACATGCATCTGCCTGTGCTTGAGTGGCCACAAGAGGCACAGCGTGCAGACAGTGCCTTCAGTGAGCCCTGGAGTGGCAGTGTCTCTGCACCATTCAGGGACACCCGCTGAGACTCTGATAGCTATCCCTTGGTATTGGCTGCCTATATGGCAGATTCACAGGACACCCCTAAGATGCATCTTCCCTTCTCTGGGTTGTTTTCTACAATGCTATTCCCTGTGGCGTTGCACTGGGGTCTCTTTTTAATCCTGCCTTCTCACTGATGCTCATTACTTCTCTCTTTCAGCTGGGAATAACGACTGTTAAGAATAACGATGTGAGGAAAAAGATGCTCACCCAGTTCACAGGAGACATTGAGGCAGAATTTCCAGCTTTCAGCCCTGCTGAATGGACTCATTTGCTTGCAAGACTCGCTCTGCTACTGCCAAGTGCTGGCAAGGAGGACACCAAACTCTTCCTGTCCCACATTTCTGGTTGTGACAGTTTCAGAGCTCTGTAAGTACACAAGGGAAGCGTCCTCTTTACTGTGTGCAAAATAAAAAAGGGGATTGTCAGGAAAGAGCAAGGAATTGCCAGGGCAGCACTGTGCTAAAGAACATCTGTGCAAGAGAGTATCATTTACAGAAATGCTCCATCAGACAAACAAAATAGCCAGGGTCAGATCTTCCTTCGAGTAAAACTGTGCAAAAGCAAATAAAAACATTTGCTAATACAGTACAAAGTCAATTATAATTTCTATTAAATAGATTTTACCTGTTTGTAAAATAGTGCAACTAGGAGCAGTAAGATGAAAAAATATCAGGAAGAGTTGAGAGGAAATATCCTGTCTAATGAAACAGATTAAGCTGAGAAATAAACTCCAAAGGGCAGCACTGGAAGGAGACCACACAGACAGGCCACGCAAAGCAAGGAAGACCATGCTGCCAACAACAGTCCTGCTCTGACCCAGGAAAGACACAGGAAAACAAATAGCAGGGTTGGGCCCATAACAGACATTTCCAGCCTGGTCCTGAATTTCCCTTTTCTGGCACAACTTTTCTCTCATGCACTGGCATGGCACAGCTCTGCTTTTTGCATCTGTATGGGACTTCTGTATCTATAGCAAATGGTTCAGATCTAGCAGTTTGTATTGGCTATTCAGAAAACACTCTGAAATGAATCTGGCAACACAGGGAGTGAGGCTAATTACTCATTTCATGAGCTGTTCAGGGGGTTAACAGATTCACGAAGCATACAAAGAGATCACTAGGGGAGGCTGTACTATCACAATCTCGAAAGACTTCTGACAACAGCTTAGGCAAACATCTGTACAGAGCTAATCCTGCCCTGGGGCATGGATCTCTCAAACTCCCTTGACAGCCCAGTCTTTCATATACAGATCACAGCCAGTAAGAAATTAAGCAATGTGCCATTTCATAACAAGTAACTTTTCCTTCCTCTGCCTCTCTTTCATTTTGTGAAACTCTGTTCATGCTGGAGTAACATCTCTCCCATCTATAGCATCATGGCACTAGCTGGAAAGCAGTAATTAAATTTTTCCTGTGTGATTTCCCTCCACAGTGTGTCCTCCTTGAGCCAGGCATACATGTCCCTCTTGCCCATGAATCAGCAAGGCATCTGTAGCGCTTTGCTGACCTTCCTTGAAAGCCAGCACACTGTGACAGGTAACATGAGCCAAAATCTAAAATCAGCATTCCCATGTATTCTGGCAAACTGCAAGGGAAGGCAAGTGATGCTCTCTTGTTCTCCTATGCTGCAGGTTCTGCGTGTGCTTTGGGACAGGAAACAAGTCTGGACTGGCTGCAGAAGAACTTGGGGGCTTTCGCAGCCAATGCTTGTTATGAAGATTTCACCAGATTAATGACAGATTTCAGCGGGGTTAGTTTGTTTTCTGACTCAGACCCGAGAGCTTTGCCTTCGCTCAGGTCCTGCATCCTGCTCTGCTACAGCTCCTTGCATGCACAAGGCTGAGCACGCTCCTAGATGATCTAATTCAGTAAATGGACATTGCTCCAGCCATAGCAGAACTCTTCTTCCCAACGCGGGGAATCCAGCCAACTCTATGGCTTAGGTCTCCGCCTGTTAGCAATATTTTACTTCTCTCTGATCACGTCCCATTGGTTTTGCAGTTCAATGTAAGGGACAATCTGACCGCTACCCAGCTCGCCCACGTATTTTTTGACCCTGGAGTCCTGGATGATACCAGCATGGTTGAAACCCTCCTGGTCTCCCTGGAGAGCAGGCCAGCTCTGGACATCTCTGCCTTTGTTGCTGAGTTTGTGGCCACCGCTTCTCAGGTGATATACCAACCCTTGCATGGGGATGTTGTTTTAGTACACAGTGAACTGGGAGAACAGTGTCTTGCAGAAACTACTGGGCTTCAGCCCATATGGACCTAGAGAATATCTTCCCAGAGCTGGTTCCCCTGTCAAATGCTTTGTTACACACAAACCCACACACTTGCTACAGCAAGAGCTGGGGAACAGCTTCTGGTCACAGCTGATTTGTGTTCTTACTTGCTTTGTTTTGCAGCAAGGCTTACCATCCCTGGCAAATGTGCAAGTCCGAGATGCCATGTTCAGTGCAATCTTTCGCAAACTCCGAGGCCAGTTCACTACTTTTAGCGTCTCCCAGTATAAGGATTGGTTCCAGAACAAGCTCAGCTTGTGGCTGGGCAGCATAAATGCCTCTGCCCTTGCAGCTATCCCAAGGAACATACCTTGTAGAATATACCAAATTATGTGAGTACTCCATTGCCTGCATTCACTTCAAATTTTCTTTTCACTTTAGCTTTTGCACATAGCAAGAGAATTCCCATTGCCCTGCTTGATCCTGTCTGAATACAGAAACAAAATTATAGCGTGGCTCTTAAAATCCCAGGCTCACCCTTCCTTCCCGTTTTCACTCCCAACAGCTTCATTCTCTCACAGCTCCAGTTTCTGACCAATGCTGCGTCATCTCTATCCAACTACAAATTTGATATAATGATGCTTCTTTAACAATGCAAATTCATCTAAGGAAAGAAGTTTGGTTACCATTGAAAAAACAGGCCACAGATTGCAGAGTTATTGTGTGCAATCACGTTACTAACTTTTGGTGACTTCAGGCTTTACTGCTATAATGAACCTCCTGCTTTCCCTTCCCTCACAGAATGAGTGGCTTAGAAGGCAGTTTCCAACAGATGTCCCCTGCTAGCCACCAGGATGTTTACAGCTTTGCAAAGAGCTACTTGTCTGCTAAGGCTTCTCAAGGAGGTATGCTGAAGGTGCCCCACACTCTCTCCCTCCTGTAACTTCCCTGCATCTCTGTCAGAAGCAGTAAGATACTCACAAAATTACAGGATGCTGGGCATATACTCACAAAAAAGAAAATCCAGTTAAATTTGGAAGATGTCAACTGCTTTTTGCCCTTTAGCTTATCACAGTGAGTGGGGGAACAAAAGTGTCTGCAGAAGCAGCTGTGTTTCTCCTTAGGCTAGGACAAGCCCTTGTGTTAATCACTGTGCCTCACTGGAGTGGCAGCTCACCAGCGAAGATCTGGACCAGCATCAGTACCTCTCTGGCTGCCATTACCACAATATCTGAGAATCTCCCAAATTTAACATTCTGATCCCTACGCCTTTGCCAAAAGGTATGGGAATGCTATTTCCTTACCAGGTATACTTACACATCTAAAGGTACGCATTGGGCATTAGTCACTTCAGTGCTGCCAATATCACCGAGGGATTTAGGCACCTAGACATTTTGGGCAATTCTTGTATCAGCACAGTCATACTATTCCCATAGGAGAACCAGGGGACAGAACTGCTGGTTATATCACCCTTAAATTATGCTTTGTTTAAAAGGTGGCCCATGCATTGAGAACACCAGGGGAAGCTTGGGTTGGCTACAAACAAACCTGGGCTCCTTCAGCTCCTTGGCTACCTACAGAGACCTGACTGACATGAATGCAGATTTCAGCATTGTAAGTAACTGCAAGACAGAGCCCAGTGCAAGGCCTGAATCCTGCCTGACAGCCTTTCACAGGTAGCAAATACTTGCTGCCATAAGGCAAGGCCAGTAATTTTAACATTTGATTTCACAGGTTGACGCTGTGGCAGGACTCAGCGCAGAGCAACTGGCAGCTTATACGCTGGCTAGTGATGTCCTGCGTGACATGGACAAAGCAGGCAAGGTCTTCAGCTCTCTGAGCTCTCGCACCATTGGGGATTTCATGGATGCATTCAATGCAGCTGCAAAGCAGGTAGCAAGTTCACCTCCTGTGCAAGAGGCTGGAATAAATCAGTTTACACATGAAGTGCATGCTGATGTGGGAGCTGAGGTTCCAGGTGTAGGAAGAGGCCACAACTCTTAATTAGTCTGGGTCCCATCCTGAGAGGGATACAGATTCTCTGCAATACTGCCACTCTTTAACCTAGTATGAACTTCAGTGTTGTCACAAAGACTAACAAGTCTCAGGGAAAGAACAAAGGAGTCACTGTGTAGGCCTTGTATTACGGTCTCCTTGATCAAACAGTAAGAGCCCTGTATCCTTCACTACTTATAGCCATGAGCATCCTCAGAGGATCCCCCAGGAGCCTGTACCCATAGGCCACATGCTGGAGACACAGGCAGTTTGTGTACACGCACCCTTACCTGCCCAGGAAGAGGAGAGCCCAGGACGTACAGTCACTGCAGCCCCACATGCAAGCGAGCAGACAAACCACCAAAACTGCACACACAGCAGCAATCTTTGCAATTACAAATTAAATTAATTACACCTTCTTGTCTCAGGACGAGTCTCCTCCTCCCAGTAGGGTTATCTCAGAACTGTAATGTATTTCTTGGCCCTCAGTTTGCCTCCTTTTTACCAGTCCCATCTTTAATATTAACTGCATTGCGCACTTTTAATAATGTCTTTTTCTTTTGGTTGAAGCGTAACCTATCTCAGCTTCCTCATGGTGACGTGAGACGATTCATCCTGGGGCAGATCTTCTGTCACTTAAGCACAGTATTTGAGCTCTTCTCTACTGAGGACTACGTTGCCTGGTTTGGGGGAAGGCTTGGCCTCTTCCTGAGCAGCCTCAACGCACAGAATCTCGGCTTCTTACCCAGTGACATGACATGCGACTCTCTTGCAGCCATGTAGGTATCAAGTCCATTATAATTTCAGTGACACTCTTCTTACCTTCTCTCTTTGCCTGTAAAGATGGGAGCCCAATCACTGGGTGAGGAGATCAGCTTCCACTACCCCAAACAACCAGTACCAAACCTGAGATTCTCATTTGGTAAATACCATTATGATCTTACTTGGCTGCCACTGCAGTTTCATGTTTCAGGCCACAAACAGAAGACCCTAAGCAGACTCTGCTTCACTCCCATACACCTGCAAATCTACATAAAACCAGCCAAAGAGCCTAATCTCCCAAGGAAGCAGTTTTGGTCACACTCTGACTGAAGTGTGTTTCCTGGCATCAAGGAAGTGGAAACATCCCCTGAATGCAGCCCTAACACCTCTCCACTCACTGGCAGAGAGCTCTGCAGGTTCTGTCCCAGTGGCTGTGGATTACTTGGTTGCGGCTGGCTTACCCTAACTATCCATGTCCTGCAGAGTGAAGATCCTGAACGAACACAAAGCCCAAGGGCCCTATGAGAATCCAGAGCACATCTACTCCTTCATAAAGAGAGTTCTTCACTTCCAACTGCAGAACTCAGGTAACATATGTCAGGGCCTGCTTGTCTCCAGGTATTCAGGAACACGGAAAGGTGGAAAGATTCAGCCACCTCGTATGATTTCAGACCTGTTCTTTCTGCAGGAAAGAGTCATTTTATCATTTTAGCAATCTGACAGTTAAGTGCCTAACCAATGCTAGACGTTTAGGGTCCCCTGAAGTCAGTAGACAGAAGTGTCTCTACCTTTGGATAAGCTGCTTCCCTGGAGGGCCAATGAGCTGAATCTCCTGCTAGTACCTATTGGAGCTCTCCCTCACCCCTCAGCCTGCTGCTTAGCCCTTCAGCTCACAGTGGTCAGAGAAAGGTACTATCCTCCTCTTTGGAGAACTGAAACCTTTCTCAGACAGCACAGAGACATGAGGTGAAAAAGCAGAAGCTGTATCAAGAATGAGACTAGAATATGCTGACACTGCAGGAATCTGGCAACCCCAGTATGCTCAAAGGCTAAATGATTCCTCCATCTCCTGTCTGGTAGCGTTTGGATCCCACAGGGAGCTTGCAACATGAACTATAATATATATTTCACTGCCAACGGGGACTCACAGTATTACATGCCTCAGCGGTCCAGTGAAAGAAATGATGTATCTTCTGAGCTTTGCTTTTCCTTTTGTAGGTTCCGCCTGCACACAAGGCACTGCAGCAGACAGAGAATGGCTGCTACAGTATTTTGGTTTATTCACTGCTTTTGGATCATACTCAGATTTTGTAACACTGAAGAGCAACTTCCATGGGGTAAGGGCTAGATACAAAATATCTGGTAATTCATTCTTAGCCATGAAACAAGCTGACAGGAACAGATTTCAACTGGATTAGTTCATTATTTGTTTTGCTCATTTTCTCCTATGTGCTTCCATTTTTTTCTCATTAAGTTTCTTCTTGTTAAGTTTTAATGCTAAAATAGTGTCAAAAGCACTGCCTTTAGGAGATAACCATCTTACCAGGAGAATATAAATTCCATAGGAAGACAAGGATTTCAATGACAAGCTCCAAACAGCAGTGGTTGATAAGACACAGGAAGAGCAGATACTAAATTACACATGGTCTGCTGGCTGAGAACATTCTCACAAATCACCCGTCTAGCAGCAGAGAACAGCTATTATTAAATTTAATCCCAGTAAACACTGTCCAGAGAGAAGTTAATGTTCCTTATATGTCAAAGCTCAGGTGGGCTGAGTGAGATGTGCAGGGGACAATGTTGTGGTTTGGTCTCCAGGCCTCGCTCTATGCTCTGTCTTCTTCAGCATGACTCCCTAGACCTTTTCTCAGCGGAGGCACTGGCCCAGCTGACCGTTCAGAGCAAGACCATCTACAGCCCTTCAGCCACCCAGATGGTCCTGGAGGTAATTGGGAACAAGGAGGAGCCTCTCCAGTACCTCAGTGCCTTCCTAGAGGACTTCAACACTTTTGTCCTGAAGGTAAGTAACCCAAGTGCCTGTGATAACGGAGTCCTGGGGAGCAGAACAGGTCACAGGTGAACTTTCAGACTTCCAACTCTGGGACTCTCATGATCAGATATAAAGTAATTCTGGAAGATGAGCCAGAAAGGAGTTGCTCCTGCTCCGTTATGTTCTTGACCTCAGACCAGCCCTTACCTGGCTTAACCTCTGGGCAAAGACCAGTGTAAAAAGTTCCTCCTCAGAGGAAGTTTAGGAAGCACATCCACCACTCCAACCAAGAGCCAGGATGTAAACAGCAAGGGCTTCTCTACTGCTGATCTGTGGTAGTCTAATAACTTACAAAAGGTTCTGGACCAGGCCCCTTAAATTGTTAACATCCATTAAAACATTTGTATATGAGTGAGCGAGAAAGAGACTCTGCTGCTCGCCCTGGTCCTGCTGCGCTGAGGCTGTTCATACAAGTTAACAATAAGCCAAGCTGAGAAGCCTGAGCATGCCCCAGCCTCGCTTTATACACAGTGTGACCACTCTGCTGACTGCCATAACAAAAGCAGGGGCTGTGGGAGTGCAAGGGAAAGGAAATTCAAGCACCTGGCTTGCTTTGCTGTCCAACTCTGCTGACAAAAGAAAACCTGAATTGCCAAGGTCAACTCCGTAACAAGGACACAGTCAGGTTGTATTTCCAACTTTTATTGTTAAACAGGAGAGGAAGGAAGGGGAGGAGAGCAGCAAAAAAGAGAAATTGTGGTTATTTTGCCAATTTTTCCTTCCCCACTTTTTCTGCTTAGCTTCAATATTCAAGGCTTTCTAACAGCTCTGCTCATCACCTGCTTCAATTTCTTCCTCAGAGCTCCGATTTCCTAGGAAGCACTAAAGTTCGAGAAACAATGCTAATGGTGTCAGCTGAGATCATCTTCCCACAAATTACTGACATGTCCCTGGAAGACACAGCTACATGGCTGCATAGACTGCGTATTCTGCTCCCCCACGTGAACGCGACAGTGCTGGAGCTGCTGCCCCTCAGCATGCCGTGTCCATACTACCAAGCTTTGTAAGTGCCTGCCTGCAGGGCTGCAGCTGCTTTAGCTTTGTGTTGCTACATGAGCAGTCACTCTTGTATCACTACTACTGATCAGGCAAAAGCTGCTTTTTACCTTCATGTTTATCATTGGGTATAACCAAAATCAGTCAATGACTCTGCTCTAAAGGGGGTATTTCCTTGTAAAGGTATACGAAATATTAATCCTTATTCTCAAGCATACCATAAATGATATGGCCCAGCAGAAAACAAAACTCATTTGCCACATGCTATAGGCCAACTACTAGCACCTGCCACCCTCAGTCTGTCAGCATTAAGTTCTTCTCACCCCACTACGCTCACCTCTGCTGCTTTACCCACATAGAGATCATCTGTTACATGGTTTATTCCCCAGCATTGCAGCAATTGATGGGGTCTACCCAGTGTTGTCAGCAAGGAAGAAACACGATGTCTACGAGTTTCAGAAGGCCTATTTGACAGCCCAGTTCACAGACTCAGGTAAGGTGCCTACACATAAGTTCCCAGCAAAGCACTAGTATTTGTATGGACCATCTTTCATACTCCAAACATTGAAGATTTTACACCTAACAATCACACATCTTCACAACACTGAGATTCAGTCACTTCTGCTGTTCATTACAACGCTGGGAAGTTCACAACAACCCTGTGAAAGAGGAAGGGAAGGCAATTCTCCTTCACAAGCTACAGGGAATACTGGTGTCAGGAGGTATGATATTACAGAATGAACAGGATATAGGCAGAGAAATAGGATTTCCATTTGGTGTAACCATTTCCCCAGTCTGGAAGTGAATCAGAGTGCAGAAGATCAAACCCTGCACTTGCAATAGGAAGAAGATTTGCCATTCTTCTGTTAGCAGATATTTAAATCATTCACATGAAGGATGCCTAGATGTCTCCTTCATTATTTGTTGTGGCTTTTAACTCTTTGGATCTGTTTTGTTTACAGGATCAGCGTGCCAGGATGGAACAACTGGGACCAAAGACTGGCTGCAGAAGAATCTGGGAGAGATCTGTTCAGTAGCTAAACTAAGTGAACTTCAAACCTTTTACCCAGACGTTGCTGGAGTAAGTTTTACTAGTCTATGCACTGAACAACAGTAAAATTAGCACCAGCATCCAAGCAAAGCAGATAGCTTCCTGGGCGTTACATTTACAGTAATCAGTAAGGGCAAGATGCAGGTGATTCCTCACACAGTGGCTGCATCTCTTAAAGCAGGGATCAGCGTGGGTTTATATGGGAAAGATTACTAGATATGACCCATGTGCAGCATCAGGGGTGGACATACACACTCCAGCTGCTTGCCTCTCTCTTCACAGCCTCTCTTTGATGAAAGATATTAATTGTTATCGCTGTTAACAGAACCAATGATAAGAGCCTGGGATATGTCTGAAATATAGAGGCATATTCTGCTAAGAGTGAAGAGGGGAACTTCTTTTAAATCATCTTTAAAATCAAATTGGCTTAGAGGTCACAGTAAAATTGCTCATGTGGGTATTGCCTTTCCTAATTCCTCCACAGAATGACTCTTCAAATTACACTTTGTCTTCAAAAACACTAGAAGTTATTTGCTCAGGTCTACTAAAATACCAGACACATTCTAATATTCCAAGTTTAGTCTAATCAGTAGCAATGGGTTGCACATCCTGAGGACACACTGAATTAATCTTTCAAGCTGCCTATATTATGATACCAAGCTGTAATTACAATGTAAATGATGCATTAAGAAAAGATGTGACAAAGGGCTACAGCAGTAAGACCAACAGGAATTGAATCCTGCTAGACTAATATTTGATTGGGATGTATGTATCTAAATGTTATTATAATATTGGTTTCACAGCGAAGACAGAAATTGCGTTAATGAAATAATTCAAGTACAACTTGAAAATCCAACAATTCTGCTTTCATGTGAAAAACAAAGATTTTCTCTTCATATGATGTTCTAAAAAAAACCCAAACACCTGCACAGCTATAAAACATGCTTCAGACAATGTTTTAACTTCATACACTCTGTAAGCCAGTGCTAGTATTTATTAAAATGCTCATTTTGTTTAAAGAATTTGTGTGACACTACCTATCCAATCATCAATAAAAGTAATGTTGAACAACCCACTTGGTATGTTTCATATTGTTTCAGACAATCTTATTGATGGTATTTAAACTAAACTGATAAAGGAGGTAGTGGTACAAATATACTAGTTGCTACTGGTTGAACTAAACTAAAAGGTCTGTAATCCCAAAACATGAACCAGTTCGCTAACTCCTTAATATTGAAAGCACAATCCATTACCATATACCAGGCAGATGTACAGAGCATTTGTAAGGGAGTTATATTGATAAAGAAAACCTCCCATCCTAACACTTAGATTAAATCTTAAGCACCAACATTATCAAAATTCGCAACAATTCCCCTATTTACTTGAAATTAAGTCAAGAGATAAACATACTGTTCTACACCAAACATCTTAACCTACCACATCCACAGCATCTGAGCAGCTTCCAGCAGAATCTTGAACAATACAACTTGTCTACGTTAACATTTGCCATCTGCACCACAGCAGCTCAACCCAATTTTTCCATTCATTCTGCAGCTGAAGCTCTGGAAGGAGAAAAGCCGATGTGTGTGTCTTGCAGACATTCACTCTGCTTAGCAAGTTCCCTGCCAAATGCTGCCACATTAAAAATCTTTCATTTTCATCACAGAAAGTGACCTCTCTCTGTCTTTGAACATACACTATAGCAGAAACAAGAAACTTAAAGCCAAGGTGAGAGGCTTCTGGTCTATGAACAATGCCTCAAAAAGGCTTGCAAACTGGAGACTCTACCATTGCTTTGATGTCATTTCCTATTCTCTTAAGATCTATCTCATTCTGTGAGAAACGATGCTGTATCAGAACTCATGATCTGAAACCCACCAGGTTTAGGGAAAGCCTTGATTGATCTAACCTCCTCGGCATGGCACACACTGTAACTTTTTAGCAATGACTACTTTGCTCTCAAATACGGTGCTGAAAGTTTTTAGATGCGAATTTTTCAGAGCAGCTAGAAAAAAGCACCTTTCCCCCCTCAGCAAAATAAACAGTTTTATATGAGGAGAAAGAAAACACAGTAATGTTGCTTCAATACCACTTTTACAGAATCACATTTCAGAACAAGGTTGCCTTTTAACTGGGTGGACAATTGCACACAAACACAAACACATTCAGTCTGGCAATTCCCACATCTTTACCTTGCTAAAGAAGGTACTGCATTTACACCAGCATTACACAGCTCAGCTTCCTGTTGCTTTCCATTTAAATTCCCAGACAGCAGACAGTACTGTCTGGGTTAACACAAGGGTCAGAATCCCTGGAACAAAAACCTACCACCTAGTATGACAGGTAGAGAGAGATACAGACTCAGCACACATTCAATTTTACAAACAATTGAGCTAAGCACTAATTACAAGCCAGCCTTACCTAAAGCCCTTTAACCTGGTAATCATTATTTGGCAGTTTTATTTAGGGTCTTAAAGAATGGAGCAGGTAACGTCCTATGAACTGTCTCAGCCAAGTCATCTCTGCCAAAGGAATTAGTGTGGAAAAGGCAGCAATAAGAAAATGGTCAAGACAGAGAAGGGAAAGGTGGGAGGAAAAAGGAAACAGAAGTGATGAGTTGGAAGAGAAAGGGCTACTACAGTCAGATGCTGCACACAGGAGACAGTGGAAGCTGAAGATCCAAAAGAATATTCCTTGGCAGATCTCAAATCAACAAGTGTTAACCAACTACAGGTTTTCAGGCAGTTTTATCAGATCCTCCTTAAAGCTTAAAAGGTACAGACTATACTTAATTAACTAACTAAACATTTCACAGGTAAGGAACTCCTGCTGATATGTAACAGCCCATTTCCAGGGGGATACCTGACATTGTCCCCTGGAAGGCTCTTTACCCAAAACTGAAGGGTTTTTCACCCTCATCCTCCTAACAGATGTGGCACCAGACTATTCCCACCTCACTGTTCCATAAGGAAATGTGGATCTGCCCTGGCATAGCCTACTTTTTGTCTCCTTCTCAAAGAGCACTGTCCACAAACATCTGTGGTACCACAAAAACATTCTCTCCCCCTGACTGTCTGGTGGAGGACTTTGCTTTAGAGACACTTGCCAGCCACAGCCTTGACATAACAGCAACCATGGCCCTTGGACAACTCTTTTACATGTGTTTCTTCTCAGTTTAAAGTTCCTGATCTCGATACCCCAGAAGAGATGGCACAGTTGACTGTTAACTCAACACTGACCAGCCTGGAAGATACACTCTCAATCCTGGCAATACTTGAGTGTGGATCCTATAACACAGTCGACAGATACATGAGCCAGTTTAACGCGTGTGCTCGCCAGGTCAGTCCTAACGGATCCCAGGTATTCTCCAACTCCCACATCACTGTACTGGGGGAAGGTCTATGCCACGATTACCTGCCTTCACTGTACAGCTCACATTGTGCTCTGAATGTGATGGCAGCTGTCTACATGTAACAGAGCTGCAAGGCAGAGAGGAGCTGTGGTAAATATTAGACAACTTTATAAGGAGAGATCTCAGCAAGGGGCAAGCTAGTGACCAAGAAAATAGACTTAAACCCTGGATAGGGACAGGCAACTGAAATATTTAATTTTGTTATGATAATGCTGCAGATGTTCCCTTAATAGCCTCTTCTGATTTAAATGCTTACCCAGAACCTCAAGCCATATTGATGGTTTTGCTCTTCTTTATACCACAGGTAAATCTGACCTCATTACCCAGCACGCTGGTTAGAGATGCAATACTGAAGACAGTACTACTAAAGCTAAGACCTGAACTCCAAAACTTCTCCAGTGAAAGCTGGGCAACCTGGTTTCAGCAGCAGCTGCCCTTATTGCTGTCTGGTATGAACAAAACCTATCTGGGATGGCTGGGGATCAACATCTCTTGTGATTCCTATCAAGCAATGTGAGTTTACCATAACTCTTAGGGTTATGACAGCACTGCAGTTAAAAGCTAGCGTTTCAGCTGAGACCTCCACATTTTGGATTTCTAAGACAGAAGAATTGAGCTCCGACTCCCTTACTGTTCTGTTTATTAGCTGAAACCAAATACAGAATCACTAGGCAGGAATTGCATGGAGATCTTCCAGGTCACTTAATTTGCTTGTCACTGTTGGAAAGCTGTGAGCAAGTCCCATATATTCTAAAACGTTTTTCTGTTCATATAAAAGGAAATATTCTTCTGTGAAGTCCAATTAAGAAATGTGACAGCCTCAGGCACCACCCAGGCCACACAGAAGGTTGGAAACAATGGATCAACTTCCTTAAAACTCCAAACAAATGCAGTTCCTTTCTGAAAATGTCCTCTTTTATTTCCCAGAGTCAAAGGATTCAACATTGCTTATCAATCCCTTTCACCTTCCAACAAAATCGACATATATAACAGCTACATTAAAACCTACCTGAGCCAACAGTCACATTCAACAGGTAACAGCACCAAAGTAGTAGAATAATTCTAAAGCCCAAAGGATAGAGAGTGATCACAGAGTTTGTTCCCATGCTACAAAATAGCAGTCATGGGGTCCTACCTTCACTCAGCTGTCCATGTGGCTGGAGCCAACTTCACCGAGCAGGAATAGAGCGGGTCCAGACTTGATTTAAAGTCTCCTTGGAGCTGGTCCTGTCTGTGGGTCCTACTTGCACTGCATGGGGATATTTCCCAGAGTTAGAACTGCCTCCGATATAGTCTCTTAATTCAACAAATAATCTAAAACAGTCAACACCCACAGGAATGGTGTCCTACTTCGTGCGTTTCAGTAGCATCATCATGGCTGCCCTGAGAGGACACAGGTTGTCTTAGTTTTTAACACTGCCTTGTCAATAGACTTGTAGTTTTCTTCCTCTTTCTAGGGATTGCCTGTGACATCCAAAGAGGAATGAGAAACTGGATCGACATAAATCTTGGGAAATTCATAGAACAATCCTCCATGCAAGATCTTGTTCGCTTCAATGCCGAATTTAAGGTATTGAGCTGAAATTCTGTACAGAGTGATCAGCAATGTGTTAATTCTTGGTAACAACATGTTGTACTGGGCTTCAGAGGAATTAAAGTTTCCCAGACAAAGGCCAAATCACAGCCCAAGATGTCATCAAATTTGCCTCCAACTACCCCATCGTGGTCACTAATACATTCATAGGCCTTAATCCAGAAGACATGAACATAACACATAGTAAAATTGAGCACTGCTGCTAGCTCTGCCTTGGAGACACCACCACCACCTCCGTATAGGGCCAGGTTCTTGCACAATCCCACCGGCACTTTGCCTGGGAACAGCTAACATGATCCAAGTGTTGCTGTACAGCTTAAAAGTCTCTATTATGTAACTACTGAATGAGCAACTCCATGTAATTTTGTATGAATGTACCTAATTCTTGTATTATTATCTTTCCTGTGTAGGAACTAAGTGCTCAGAGCCTGAAAGATTTGCTGGGACCTAATTTTGGGTTTTTCCTTGAAGCAGGATATTCACAACAGCCATCAGTAGGTGAGTGAACAAGGTCTTAGGAGTTATCATCAAGTTTTCCCTAGTACTGACACCCTTATATTTGTTTAGAATGCAAACAAATTCCAAAAGGCTTATATCTGCATAGCAAAAGTATACAAAAAGGTTATTCCTTGTCTGTCTGACGGCAGATTCTCTCCCACTGTATAGAAAATAATAGCTTATCACATGAAAGAAAGGATGTGCCAGATTTTGCAGTGGGATCTCCTGCCATGCACTGCTGTTAAGCTCAGTATCGCTGCACAGGATACCACATATAGGGTCAATTGGAAAGTCACACTGGGTCACACTTAGCTTGCTGTAAAGGAGCGGCAGGACCGTCACACACAGCATGTTCCCCAGTGCTTTGCACAACCTAATTGTAACTGACTTTGCAGATGACTTTCACTCCTTCCCTTGGGAGTCTACTCCACTAGTAGAACATTTCCAAATGGGCTTATGGAAAAGCTATCAGGGGTGGAACGGTTATTCCAGACCCTTGAACAGATCATTGTCTCTGTGGACCATCTCTGTGGATTCAGCACTGATTAGGTGCCTTAATATTTATTTCAGCACCTCCTGCAACTGGAAGAGCAAGAACATATACGAAAAACCACACGTTTCAGATTTTTTACTGTGTTCTCCCCCTCTGGCTACTAAACACTGTTTTGTAAGATTATATCCTACCCCTAAATGATAAGGTATTCTAGCACAGAGAAAGCTACACAACACTTCAATCAACACGGGCACTTAACTTTCTTCAGAGCTCATCGCTTCTAAACAATAATCTAGAGGTGCAATTGCAGGATGTTAAGGCCATATAGAAATTTGCAGAGTCTGGTGCATTTGCTGGTAAAGTATGTCATCTGGAGCCCCATCTTCACACCTTAACCAGAGCTTTTGAAGCTGCAAGGACAAAACCCAACAGTGCTTTCAGGATCAGGCCCTAGACACTACCAGTATATCCTTGCATTCTGCCTATAGTTATGCCTGGAAATGACATGCAGCTCTGCTTATTAACAGGACACTGCACTTAGCACCTTCCATCTAGGTACCTCAGGGTACTTCTACAAACAGTGCAAAGACTTTTTTTTTGTTAAATAAAGCTCCTGTTAATATGTATTACGTTGCATTCTGTAAGAGCCCAAATTTGCAAGGCTTTCCTTGAAAAACCACTGACATAGGAAATCTCCAAACAGGGTCTGCAATCAATATGCCAAGTTCTCAACGAGACAGCACCACAGCCTTACCACCAACCTTGAGAAATTGTTACACCACTTTCTCCACTGCTTCTCATGTAAATAAAATTGTTTCAAAGAACTAATCATTTCTTACACTGAGTTCTGAACCTCTAACACACAAACCACCATACATTTGCTTGAACACAGCAAGCTATTCAGGGAGGATTTACAACCTCAAATCCCTATGCCGTGGGCAGGAACCTCAGCAGCTGCCACCCTGGTGGGAGAGCAGTCCCAAGAAGGGTGACCGGTATCCAAGCCACCCCCACAAGCCCGAGGGTTTTGAGGACTTACTCTCTACAAGAACATGAAGAAACCCAACACAGGCCTCACACTGTTTATAAGGCCAAGGACCATGACACCCCCTCTCTATAGGCTGAGGTAAGATGTAAGCACGAATACACCTTCCACCGTAGCATATAAATCAACAAATGCCCTGCAGGCAGCCTGCCTGCGGGGTGCCCTGCCCTTTCAGGAGTAGAATCGCCCTGCCTCAGCCACCTCGCCCGTCAGCATGGCCAGCCCTCCTCACAGCCCGCCCAGAACGCCTTGCGCATGCGCACTCCCCCGCCCCTGCTCGCACATGCGCATCT
>NW_009232395.1:0-33673 GCF_000690835.1 Fulmarus glacialis
TAATTTGACATTTATAAATACATAATTTGAAAATGTATTTCAAGTTTCAAAGTTTTATGGGAAAGTTCTTACCTGTGAAGAAAGTAGAATAAGGTATCAGACACTGGATAAATACTGAATTTTCAGTCCCAGCTGTAATCATTCCTTGTCTACAGTTGATGCTTACTGATGTAATGTTCAAGACAATGTAACCCACAGAATATAGCAGAATTGAAAACATAATCCCATAATAAGATCAGTAGTAAAACGTGAGATTAACTCCAGTATCAGAAGATGGGAGAGCAAAGGAAAGAATCCACAGGAAAGTAACTGAAGAGAGGTTACAAATTATGGTAATTAAGTGTGCTGGTTTTGGCTGGGATAGAGTTAATTTTCTTCATAGAAGCTAGTATGAGCTATGTTTTGGATTTGTGCTGGAAACAATGTCGATAATACAGGGATGTTTTCGTTATTGCTGAGCAGTGCTTACACATAGCCACTACCCCACCAGCAAGTAGGCTGGGGGTGCACAAGAAGTAGGGAGGGGACACAGCCAGGACAGGTGACCCAACTGGAGAACGGGGTATTCCATACCATATGACATCATGCTCAGTATACAAAGCTGGCGGAAGAAGAAGGAAGGGGGGGACATTCGGAGCGATGGCGTTTGTCTTCCCAAGTAACCGTTGAACGCATGATGAAGCCCTGCTTTCCTGGAGATGGCTGAGCACCTGCCTGCCAATGGAAGTAGTGAAGGAATCCCTTGTTCTGCTTTGCTTGTGTGCGCGGCTTTTGCTTTACCTATTAAACTGTCTTTATCTCAACCCATGAGTTTTCTCACTTTTACTCTTCCAATTCTCTCCCCCATCCCACCGGGGGGGAGTGAGTGAGCAACTGTATGGTGTTTAGTTGCTGGCTGGAGTTAAACCACGACATTAAGAAACAGAAAATACCATATAAAACAGGCTCTTTAATTAAATCCACAAAATTAATAGAAAACAGAAAGAGAATGAGGCTAACCTGAGTTTCTGGAACGCTGGGAAAATAAGTTTACAGATCAACAATTTGGGTAAATGTAAAAACACATTAGCTGGTCAAGACCAGCATCTGCCATTATGAAGAGTGTATTTACCAGAGCTTGGGATGGCATTGAGAAAAAGCAAATCAAATAACAGAGGAAACAAATGGAGCAGAAAGAGGGTTATGAGGAGAGAGAGAAATTAAAATAGAAAGATGGACTGTAAACAAAGTCTATTAGACTGAAAGTGACACGAAATCTTGAGAAAGATACATAACCCTGAAGAGAGAACTGCAAAGGTCGCCTGTTCCTAGAGAATTATCTGGCCAAGTTAGCTAGATCTCATAAGATATTTGATTATTATCTGGCTATAATATGAATTTTGTTAAAATTGCTAATGCATGTGAATTTCTAATTTCACTTAACATTCTTCTAGTTAATTTCACTCAATTATATAAATATCTTAAAACTATAAAACAATTTTAGTATGGTCTCATTATGCAAGATCTTTCTCTGTTCTCAGTACATACATAGTTACGATATATATGATAATATACACTCAGAGAGTACTCTGCACGTCATAGGATGGTTTCATTTGCAAGGTAACAATATAGGCTATATCGCACCATTTTTAGTACATTACATTATATCCCTGAATTTCATAAAATAGAAATAAGGAATCACCCAAAACAAAAGGCTATTTTCTATATATACTCTACAGGCTTCAACAGGGTTAAAAGTAGTTTGAGAACTAACTGACTATTTTTGCAATGGCAACAAATAAGTTTCTAGATTAAAGTAAAAACACTGTCATTGAAAACCTAAGTATATTAATAGAACTGCACTACAAGAAGGTTTACTTTTGTAAGGTATCTACAACCCAAGCTAGGGCTTGGCATGAACTCTACTTCTTTTCAAGTGAAGGTATTAGCAACTGAGTGTGAAAACAGCAAATACTGTTTTGTCTTGATAAAACAATTACGAGCACGTGTCTGTAATTCCTAGACCAAGAATGCAACTTTTCTTCAACTAATACAGCATAGTTCTTTTCTTGGTCTCTACGATCTAGCTCCAAATGTAAAGAGAATATGGGCCCAGAATTTCCAAAGGGCAGTTTATTCAGAATATCTGCACTTGAGTATTCTCATGATATGCTGATGACAAGTATCACATTACTTTAGCAGGACACTGACCATTACTGACACCAGAGACAGCACTGACCAACAATCTTACTACATTAATTACATTAGAACTAAATCAGACACCGCTTTTAACACTATTTGCATGTAAGCTGCTAATTCTATCTGAGGATCCCAAACCACTTTATAAACATTAGCTTTAAGCCTAACAACAGATTTGGGAAGAAGCCAGCCATTACTTTCCTCATGTAATTTATATGTGCCGCAAAAAACCAATTTGCCCAAAAACACTTGGGATGCTCCATAACATAAATTCCGATGCCTACTACATGTTATATTTCTTCTTCCCACTTTGTGTATTTCCCTATTGTACCTCAACTTTTGAAAATCACACCATCAGACTGCAAGTTATGGAAAATTAGGTAAAGTGTCAGCCTAGTATAAACATATTAGCACAACATTCCAGCCTAGCCATCAAAGAAACCCAAGAAAACTATTTCTAGATAGGAAAGGATGGAGAAAAAAAGGCAGATTTGAGTTATGAATCAGATGACTATTTGCATTATGCTCACTCCCAAGACTAAAAGTATCTTAATAGAGGGCTTATAACACTTTGGGAATAATACGTACAAAATTCACCTTTTTTTTAAAACCCACATATAGTGGCACATAAATGTGGGATCTGTACAAATGACTTCTGGAATGCAGAACTCAAATACTTTTATGAAGAATAAAATTATACTACTTCTCAGGAATATAATTAATATTTTGCTCTTCAAACAACAGGAGAAGCCTTAGACAATATTCTCATCTAGTACAAAGAGGCAGACCTTAAAGAAATATTTTCACGATTTCAGCTACTGATACAACTATCTCATATGTCATGATCAAAACACCATTACAGGACAGCTAAAGTAAAATTCAGTCACATGTTCTTTTGAACCTCTCCCTTTGCAATACTATCTGCTAATTTTTCTCTTTTAATAAACTATCAATATTTCTACAGAACAGAGAAAGCTCAAAATAATTACATGTCAAAAGAAGTTGGAATCAGAGAAAGTGAGATAAGATAAAATAAGTAACGCCTGTGTAATTAAGCAGAAAAGAAAGTCTTCCATGGAAAAAACCCCAAAACCCAACCCAAAAAAACCCCACAAACCTTCCCCTGCCCCCCCCAAAAAAACCTAAACCCAAACCCCACCACTCTCTTCCTGGCCATGTTCCAAACTCATTAAAATTTTTCTTCCGGTAAAACATCAATTACAAATATTTTACAGTAAGACTGCTAACTGCACTCAAATGTTGATAATCTGGAAAGTGGGGTTGCCATGCTTTAAAATACATCAGTAATGTTCATGCATTTCACACACTGAGGGGCATCTTAGAGAAGAACATGCTTCCTGCTAGAGTACTCACAGCTACATTCAGGGTCTACTTACGCTACTGCATGCATGACAGAAGCAAAACTCACATTTTGTCATGTTTCACACATACCAAAGAATAGTTTCTTTTGAAGAAAAAGCAAACAATAAAACCAGAGAAAAAGAAAACAGTGGAGGTTATTGTCCCAGTGTAGTTTATAAAGGATCTCTAAAGACACTCCCAAGCCATAGTTCATCCTGCAAGCAAATCTGTGACAAGTATTCTCCTCTCCCCATAGGTGGCTATGGACATGCAGCAACAGCTCTAGCTTCCCAAATCTATTCCCTGTTCTGTGTAGCTCCTGCAGCTCCTGTGTGGAGAGTCCTTTCCTTCCTTCACCACCTGCTCAAGCCCCCAGATTTCCTTTTTTCCCCCCCATAGACTCATCTCAGTTTCCTTTGAGGCTTTGCAGCCATGTTGCCTGTCTTGAATTACCAAGTAATCTGCTATTAGTAAAACAGAGTGAAGAAAGGGAAGCTGTCGGGGGAAGAAGAGGGGGTGATATATATCTTTATGTACAAAGGAGAAATCTGAAGATATAAGGAATCTGGCTCCCTGACAAGGCAACACCACTGTTGGAGGGATTGAGGCTGACTGAGATGTGAGTGATAAGAGTCAGAGGATAGAAATTCTTATTGTTTATCACCATGGAAATGGACGCTTGATGTTTATAATCACATATATTCATTTGGTACACCATTAAAATAACTTTTTTCAAACTATATTTATTAACCTACACCACACTATTCCCAGCAAGTACAATGGGGAAATTTGCAGTTTTTCAATATGCCTTAGAAGTTGATAATTTTCTCTTTTATAAAGGAAGAACTATGGCAGAGAAATTAATGATAAAGTTTATATTAATTTTGGGTATAAACCTATTTCGTGCTTGCAATCACTTATGTCACTCATTATATGCTATTATTTGTTCCACTGGCAAGAGCTCCATCTATTTATTTCCTAAGCATTATTTTTCCCATATCCAGGTAAAGAAGTACATGGATATAAAACTGGAAATTGCACCATAAGGCACATGAATGAGGGGAACAAATTAAGCGGGTATGGTCAGTCTTCACATTGACACATCTTTAAATGTGACTATGCAACATACCTTTGAATATAGTATCTACTTAGTCAAATTAATAACGTCATCTTTTTCTTAATACTCTATCTGCAGCAGTTAAAGTCTTCCCCTGGGGGGAAGGAGGATGCAGAAGAGTGGGGAACAAAAGAGTGAAGTTGAGCCTGGGAAGAAAGGGGACTGGGGGGGAAGGTGATTTTACTTTTGTCTTTGCTTCTCTCCATCCTATTGTATTTTCAATTGGCAATAAACAAAATTAATTTTTCCCAAGTTGAGTCTGTTTCGCCTGTGACCCTAATGGGTAAGTGATCTCCCTGTCTATTTCAACGCATGAACTTTTCTGTCTTATTTTCTTCCCCTGTCCTGTTGAGGAGGGGCAGTGAAAGAGCAGCTGGGTGGGCATCTGGCAGCCAGCCACGGTCAACCCATCACAGTGTGTGTGCGTGTGCACATGCACCAAGATAGCCACAATTTACCTGGAAGATTAACAGGTTCAATTACACAGTAAGTATTCTTTTCTTGCACAATCCAAAGAATATATTCTCCAGTATCTCAGAAAATTACTTAGCAATGCAATACCACGTTAGGAGTGAAGCTTACACATACACACACACACAAACTGCCCCCCTCCCCCTGCCCTACTGGCAAAAATAAGTATTGCTGCAGAGCTCAAAATTAAAAAGCAATTTATATTTCTCTAGTCTCATTATCAAATTCAGATACCTTATGAATATGGGAATTCATCACCACCCTTTCAGCAGAAGGTGGTCATCACCCATTAGCACTGCCAGCATTTCTTGTGCATTCTCTGCACTCCAGCGTCTGTGGTAACAGCCAGGCCTGCTATCATAAATGCAGTACAGCTGCAGCATCCACATGGCAACTTGATCACAAAGAAAACTAGAAGTAATACAGAATCCAGAATACACCTGTGTACTCACTAACATACAAAACATACATTGGATTTAATCAATTTTAAAAATAACAATATCTTCTAGCTACTGGATAGCCAACTTCTGCAAGTCCAACTGTCCTGTTTTCAATATGTTTCTTATATAGCTAAGATTCATAATAATCTACAGTGGTTTTTATTAGCAAAATGTTTCCTGATGGACAAAATAATTTTTTCACTTTGTTGTGTTGGCAACAAATAGCATCAGAAGAAGATCTGAAAATGCCTTTAAAACAATATGCCTTTTCCTTGTTGCAACAACAACAACAACCAACAATTAAAAATTTAATATAGATTTCTGATTTGCAGTATGTGTTAAGAGAAGATCATCTTCACTTATGTTTAACAACCTAAGAACTGGGAGGCTGCTCCTTCAGTAAGTTCTATTAAATCTCACTTTCTTTACTAACTGGAGCTCACAGTTGCTATCTCCTTCATATTTCCAGTATTTCACTTTTATTACCGGTAGAGAAAGATAGAGATATATATATCTGTGCACATATATGTAAGTGTATTTGCCACTTCAAAGCATAGAACTTAGTGAAGACAAACCTAGTTGCCATTGCATTTTCCTGCTCATTTTTCACTCTCTTCATAAGAATGAAAAATTCTATTAAGTGCAAATTTAAAGTAAAAAGAAGTCAACATTTTCCATTAGGAAAGAGTACTTTTTCTATATCCAAGTCTATCTCTATGTACTGTCTCTCTATACTACTGGTTAGTATGATCTGAAGTAGGATTATGCTTGTAGCAAAAATGTTGAATGAACAACAGTGAAAAGAAAATGTCATTACACCATAATTACTCCTGAACGTCTTCTCTTCTTACTGTTTTATATTTCAAAGAAAAAAATAAACAGATCAGGGAACCCTGTTTCACTAAAGCAGATGCCACCTGAATCCTAATGATTACTCTTGAATTCAGCAGAACAAGCTTCTGCAGCTTTACATAGTGGAAATGTTTCTTTGTCTGCTTTTCTACGCAGTATGAGGGATTCATATAAAAGATTATAGGAGTTACAAGAATATTCAATAATATTAGCATAAGCTAAGGCCAAAGTTCGGAATGGTCAGCTTTTCCAGCTTTCTTATTTTTTCTGGATATTCTTTAGCCTATAGTAGCAGCATCGTAAGATCACATTATCCTAAGGTGATAATACTGGCAGGTTGTGAATAATTAATGGGAAATGTAGAGAAGGGGAAAATTGAAAGTGCTATTCTAACAACTGCAAGGACACTAGAACTGAGACTCCTTTCACATTCACTAAGGATCCATTTGCAACTACAAACATCACTGGGCTGTGCAGTGGATTTGCAGCTGAAAGCTAAGGTGGATATTTTTTGTTTGTTTCTGCCAGAATTCACTCCAAACAGTGGCCTTTCCCAGGCACCCATAAATCTTAAAATTTGCTGAGAAGTTTTATTTTCTATTTGTCAACAATATAAAATTAAGCTAGGTGAAATCAATAAATAAAATAAGCAGGTATACATGAGGGAAGATTTACTTGAAGGGATATAGTATTCTAAAAAACCAAATACTTTCTGAAATTAATCATCAGGTTAACATCAAGATTTCAAAATTAAAATTATGGCTTCCTTATCTTCACTGCATGACTGAGTATTCTCTGTGGATGACAAGCTTATCTCTACATTGATAAAAGCCCACCATTACAGTAAGAAAATCAGGAAGTGTTATTCAATCCCATAGACTTCTATTTTGCAGAGGTCTCAATGTTTGCTTTATCCAATTTGAAAGTTAAATAAAACGCTTCAGAATAAAACCAGCAAATGATAGAACAATTAAATTATGTCTGACGAGTCTTATCACGAAGACAGAAAGATACAGTTATTCTACGACACAAGAACTTCTGTTGCTCTAGTAGAGCATGTTTGAAATAAAGTTCTTTCACTCTTCCTGTAGACCAACTGATAGAAGAAAGAAATTACTTAAGTGAATGAAACCACAGACTCTTCCTGAAGGAGAAAAAGAAGAGACGCTGTTTCACACGTGGTTTCCACAAACATGTATCTTAACAGCTGATACAAAAAATTTCAGCTGGTAGCATTCAAAAAAATCTGGTGCATGGTCTCCAGCTGAATTCATGAAAGGTGGATATCTAATCCTAATTATCATAGATTTGTTGTGTTTAACGTTTTTACAAACAAACTTTTTTTAATCTGCACTTCCATCTCCACTTTTCCACTGATTATCACATAGTACTGGAAGGATTAGGAAAGATTCTCATAGGATATGTAAATATACAGCTGTCTAGCTGTATGATTTTTCAACTTCAGTGTACTATTTAGTGGTCAAAAATCCCAGTTTCTTAGATAATAGCATCCAAAATTATGAATACATTTATATTTATTCTTCATGCTGAAGCAAGCTCTCTAATCGAACTTAAGACACCGGGAGGTGGCACTTGGAGATACCTACAAGACTGATTCCGGAAGTAGGATCCATCACGTAAGTAATGTTATACAGTTGCGGTTCCTTGAACATGAGATGAGGATTCAGAAAAGCCAACAGTCCAATCAATGGCATGCCAAGCCCAACACCTGAAAAAGGTATATTTGCTAAAACCCCTGTCTGTCATAGGGTCTTAAGCACATACTGCAGTGTAAAGTTCTGTGTCCCTGTAAAAGTAAGCCTGAAAGGCCCTTCAGCTCAAAATGCAACAAGATCAGTATTTCCTCAGTTCTATTTACATAAAACTGATTTCCGCATCTCAAAGAGCTTTAGGTGGGATGCATCTTACGAACACAGTAGGACTCCTAACAGGTTTAAAAATTGTTAAAACTTTTGAAAATTTCCAGTAACAGTTTGAGGTGTACTACAGCATTTCACAGAATTTTATTGCATTCCTCTCCTGAACTCTGTTGTTTTTATTCTACCCCAACTCTCACTGTCAAAATTCCTACAGTCTTTTAATCTGGCCCAATTACACTCTGCACTGCAGAGGCCTCTACAGTTACGCTGAAAGCATACAAATGGATGACTTTGACAACCGATCAGGCTATACTGTCTGCAGAAATACAGTATTACCTGTGGGAAATCACATTTAACTGCTTAGGAACTGATGTAAGGTATATACTGGAAACATAGATGAATTCTATCAAATAGGGACAGTCGCATACTTCTGCTTCAGAAGGAATAACATTAGCTACTATAATTCCTGATAATTAATTGTGGTATAAGAATTAACATATATTCAGCATCTTTTAAAATGTCAGTTCATCATAGGTGGATTTCATGCAACACAAACCTGTAACACCACAGTAAGTAATTCTCCTTAGATAAGGAAACAGAACTGTTTACAGAACATGAAGCATACAGGCACCCTAAAAACAGAAACTTAATTTCTTCGCACGGGTGTATCACACAGTATTTTTTTTCAGATGGCCTTAATTTAAAAACCCGAACAAAAATATTCAAAAGAAGATGCAACAAGAAATTTACACAGATACAGTACAACAGCTCAGCATTCAGAAAGAGCTTCAATAAAGTTCTCCATCTTATAAACAAAACAGTGTAAGATGGAAGAAAAGCAATTCTACTTTCTAAATACTACACATTTACATTGCTTATAAATGAAAAACCCTGCCAATACAGTTCAACAATAAGTATCTCTAACTTAATTATAAACCAATCTCCTGCTGACTGTTTCCTTTACAGATGTAGTGGAAAAGAAAAGATATTTGAGATTTGTAACAGTGCTCTGAAATATGCTGAAGGACTTTCTTCTGTTAGGTGTGTTTGCATTTTACAAATGTGGAATCACCGGAATATAAAAGCATTGAGGATAATTTCATCTAGTTCTTTTCAGAAAAACCTTTAACAAAAGGCCTCTCAAACCCAGCTTCCGAAGGTACACTGAACATATTAGCTAACATTAAGGAAATTAAAAGGTACAGTTATACTATTCAAAATACTTCATGTTAGAGTACGTTCAAGCAAAATGGCCAATTTTAAAAAGAAGTAAGGTTAAAGAGGGGGTGAACAAAATCCCTTTTGAAAAATAGTCTTAACATTTTCTTTCTCCTTATATTGCCAAGTTTCAGAATGTGATGACATCCTATCTTAGTAGTTCCAGAGTTTCTCTGAAATTATTGGCAAATAGAGATGGATGTGATATTTCTCACAAGCGAAAACCAAAATGAACTCTCCGTTTTACATCTTTTCTCTCCACCCAGACAAGAAGACAAATACAGTATTTTTAAACCAACATTTCAGGTTTTTTAAACAGTGATAAGACTGAAAAACAAAGCAATGTCATCCTTTTTCCACAATGTACTTCTAATGTTAACAGCTCTAGGCATTAAACATTTTCATGAACAGTCAGTGTGCTGATGAAACTATCTCCTTCCAACAGCTTTCAAGCATATCAATTCAAAAACAGTACAAAGTGAGACAAAATAACTGACTTATCCTACAGATCTATTTTTCTTTTTATTTGGCGTACATAACACCAAAAAATAGGAAGAATCATGCTTCTCTGCTTTCCTTCTACAAGGCATTTTAAGACCAAATGTTGACAGACTTGCACAGAAAAGCAAAATTCTCTTGGCGAGATTGGGAATGGTCAGTGTTCCATGTATTTCCCTGACGTGGAGTCTGAAAGGCTATGGGTAAATCCTTAAAGTAACAACTGATGCAGTACAACCTTGCATCTGATTTTATGAAAGGATTTTTTTTTCCCCAACACAGCAGATAGCGAAGGCTGGCAAGATATGTGGTGTCCGAGTTGGCTTGAATGAAGGGATGCTTTTAAGTTAACACAGAGCAGCTGGGTTCACAAATGCACTTCTTTAAGGGCTTATGGGTGAGCTCACAGGGCTAACAACAGGCTTTATACATGCATATGTCTATTTTTAAGCAGAACCAGATAGGCAAAGTTATCTCTTTTCCATTTTCAAAAGCAACTATTTCCCCTGGTCAAAGTAAGTGTGTTAAGTTGCTTAAAAACCTATTTAGGTTTTTAAGGAAAAAAAGTACAGATTTTACCATTAAAATCAGACTTTTATTTTGTTAGTGGTTAACTATTTTATAAGTCTTTGAGAAAGAAGTCCTAGGTAGAAAAAAAATATCCCAAACTTGCGTATCTATCCTGATGAGAAAAGCATTTGATTCCAGCAACTCTTCTCAAAAGAGTATAAAACACAACTTTAATTTAATGCTACAAGATTACCAGGGCCACAATGATGAACTATGCATCAAAAATAGAAATTAATTATGTTAGGAAGTTCTAAGAATATTTTAAGATTAATCATCCTCTTCATTCACCCAGAGAGGTCACTCTACTCAGCTTTTGCTCTTTATGTTCCAAATGTGCAGTTTACACATCAAGAGGATAAACCAGCTGTTAGAGTAGAGATGGTAACAAACACTGATTGCTGTCAGCTTTCTGGTTAATTATATTACATTCCAAGTTTAGAAAACCAGCAAGGATATCATACTTATGAAGACAGTAGTAACCGAGTGGTTTGTGAAGACATTGGTTGTGATTTATTTTTGTTATGTCTTTAAATGCTTTATTACTTTGAAATTAAAAAGCCGTTTCATTATGTTACTTCTGTATTGAATCTCTGGAGTCTTTATAATACCACTGTTAAACATAAACAGCCTTTTTCTAATTGCTTTTGTTAAAATTAACTCAGCTTCTTTAATTTCTCTTAGAATTGATGGTGACTATGAAAACATTTATGAAAAGAACTCCATTTGTGAAGTCATCTCCTAAAAGTGAACCACCTCATCAGAGCACTGTCTGCCAAAATAACTACAGCTCCGTACTGAAGCAGCCATGGATTTTTAGGCTGCTGGTAAGCCCTAAAATGTAGAAGTAAAACATACTTGAGAAGGATCTGCACATTGTTTGCAAAAGAACAGAGGAAGGCAATAACAGAAAATACTACCTTTTGAGATCTACCTTTTCCATAATTGTAATTTTATAAACCACATTCAAAACTTGCTCCAGGGTTTTTGCTGTTTGGAGATAGAACCAAAATATGCTATTCCAAACAAAGCAGAAGAGGAATAACATAAAATGCAAAAATATTTTTGCACTTCTTATAAATGCCACACTATAATGCCAAGTAATTAATAAAAATGGGATATTCCTGATACGGACCAGATCTTCTTCAATGAAGAAGTAATTCCCAGTTTAGGACAGTGCATCATATGTTGAAGCCTGACTACACAAATCTATTGAATCAAACAGAATTTAAAACCTAAGATCTGTTCTAATTTAACTTTTATATAATTATGCAGACATATATATATATATATGAATAACAACCTCACGCCAACTGAAGTATTTTGGAACTAGATTAAACCAGTGCAAAATAAATAAAGACACACACAAACAGCAGGAGCTAATTAAGGGATTCACCCCCTACAGACAAGCTCTTGAAGCATATTTTACATCCATATATCAGAATCCACAGACATTCATGATCAGAATTACCATTCAAACTAATTTTCAAATACAGAGATTGTGTAATTCCCAACAATATTTTTTATCTTAAGTAAAGTATAGGACTACATCCAAGCTGACAGTTGTTAATGATTAAATTACATAGAGATTTTAAATAAATTATTTGAAAACTAAACAATGCTTAAATGCCTTTGTAATATTAACAAATAAATACTAATCTAAACCTATGGCAAAAAGAACCATGTACCTACCTACTATTCACAGAAAACTGGCTTCACTGCAAGTAGAGACTTCACTCATCAAGTGTTCTGCTTGTTTTTTCTAATTTTCCATGTTTACTTTTCAAGTTGTCATACAGCTCCTGGCTAAGGAAGAAGACTACAGTTGCTTCTACATTTAAAATGTTTACCTAGCTAGCCCCAGAAGGCCAGCTTTCCTAGAAACCTGTTTCTAAATGAGAGACCTCAAGTTACATGTAATGTCTCTCCACAAAAATTATTCAAAGCTACAGTCCACAAAAGTGTTCACAGGCTAAATGTGCTTTAAGAAAGTGTTAAAATCTTCTCTTCATCTGCTCTAATCTGAAGAAATTAGCAGCTACAACATTACCGCCTTCTAGGAAGCAGAAACTTTAAATGTTTATACACTGTCTAGCAAAAGGAAAATCAATATCTGCTAAGCAGTTTCATCCTGTAAAACAGTATAATTAACTGTATCCATTTCTTGTGCTTTTCATGTCCAGTGTTTGGTGATTGACAAACCTAACAGCCACCTTAGGGTTGGACCACAGATTCCCTTTAGGAGTAGCTATTCCAGCTGACATGAGAGCAGTATCACTTCAAAGTTCCCATCACTGCCAGAGAATTCTAGCCCCTTGATTTATCAGTCAGGCTACGTAAGTTAAACTAATGTTTAAATGAATCCAGTTCATTTTCATTAAAACAGGACAGGGTGCCAATTCCAGGGACAACAGTCGCAGAGAGAAGTGACCTTCCCTGGAATGACAGTGGCAATAGAAGCGATGGCCTTCAGCCTGCATATTTATAAAAATCTTGACTTTGCTTTTAAAACCAGTATATTCCAATCTCAAAGAAACTACACTGAGAAAACATGGACAAACATAAGAACCCCAAAAGCTTCACTATAATTCAGTCAAGGGCTGAAGCTCTGGTATGGCAGTGTAAAGTTTCTGCTATATCATCACTTTTATTTATATTTTTAACAATTGTGGGAACTTAATTCATGATTAAAAAATAAGTATTGTAAATAAAGTAAACAGACACTGAGAAGCTAAAATCTAAGTGCAAGTGGAAGTGCACACCACAGTGCACTCAGTTCAGTTCAAATTACTGGAGAGTATGCTTTTCCGCAGATTACTTATAGTGGTGACATCAAGCATTTAGTAGTTCATAATTAAGATACAATGTAATAATTAGAAAAATATGACTCCAGGTGTCTGAGAGATGGGGTTTCCAAGAAGGGGGACTCAGGTTTCTAATACTGATATGGTAAGATTAATTTCCACAAGCAAAAAGACAGGAGATATGCTTTTCTGTGATGATTAATACTATCACTTTGTTGCTATGTAGTAATTGAAATAATCTAGTAAATTATTAAGCACAGATACCTATCAGTCTGTGTGGCTTTAAAAGCACCAGTGTCTACTGTCACTGAAACATTCACATGCACCAAATAGTTCCTTATATTAAAGAGCACCTGTTTGTATTATGCTAATAGCCTAAGCCAAACACATTAGTAAAAACAGCTATGGAAAAAAAGAAGCAGGAAAGAATCCTTTAACACAGAAAGCAACACAGTACTATCTTTTATCCTTTATCTTTGCATGAACACCATACTGTCAGGCTTTTCTCCCTCATCTTTGATGGGGCACAGTTTTAAGCAGTGGAGCCAGACAGTTTGCTTCAAGGGCCCAGTAGCTGCCATCAAAGGCTTTCTGGGTCAATGAATTGTATTCACTGCGGTGAAGCTAGGGATGTACACAGAAATGAAACAAAAGCGCAGGATTTTCAAGATAGCAACACATCTCAGCACAAAGATAACAGTCCAGTAAGGTCTTGCAAAGCCTGAAGAAAAGCTTTCAAATGGCAACTTTTGACCTAATGCAAGATAACCGTGAACTGAATTACTGTTTGGCTCTCCTAAACTTTGAGCAGAACAAAGCAACTTCATTTCAGATGCAGTGCTGACATATGCAGTTCACCTCTTTTTGATGGCTCATAAATAAGGGAACAGCTCTTCTACAGCAGTTATCTAAATAGCATAGCCTCATCATCATCTCAAAATGCCCCTTGTTCCAATCTTAACATCGAAAAACCAAGTGTGCTTTTAATTGGATAATTCGAGGTGTTAATACTCTGGATTGCAAAATTGCCAAGCTACTCGGACAAAGTTCCTTTCATGCATTGATTAACATGTAAAGAAAACACTTAAGTAAGAGGTAGTATACTGAAGAATACTGAATCTCACATGCCCTCTATTAATCACAGATTGATTAATTAGGCTGAAAAGGAACAACTGAACAAATGAAATGGAACAGTTTTATACAGCATCACTCAAATTCAAGGTGTAGTGTAGGCTACACCACACTGATCATACTTCATTGACTTGTGCACTTCCCCGCTGCATAAAATTTCTTAGCATGAATCAGATCATATTTTGTTTCTGGGTAAAACAGTATAGATTAATTATAAGGAGAACTTTTAGCTTAATTCACCAATATTTGATGCTTAGACTGGTTCTCACTCAAGAAGAGGTGGGAAATGGAGTAATATGGCAAGACCAGCTTTAGAGTAAGTCTTGCCAAAGGATTTGTTTCTCTTCTTTCTTTTTCAGTCTGACCACAGGGATGGTATCTCACAAATATGTGACTATGGTTAAGTTTTGGGGGAAAGTTATTAAATAGGTTGGTATATCTCAATGAAGAAAATTTTTACATACACTAAAAAAAATAGAAAAAGTTGCAACCTGTGTCATTGTAGTTAGTATCACTGATTATTATTGGACACACAATAGCAGCTGACACCAAAATACATTTAAAACGTTAACCCTCCATAATGTTTCTTTCTGTCCTCCTAAAAAACATCAAAGCCTTCAAATAATTAAAATGTCCAACTTCAAGCATGTGAACAGACCTGCCAGCAGTGTTCATGCGGTCATGCCTAAGAGTATTTAAAAAGCGTGCTGAGTGCCTGTCTTTGGCATTTACAATTAAATTCTGCCTTGGAGTGAGCTGAAGTTTTGCTCTCAGCTCCACAGCTGGACCAGAATTTCACTCCTCCAATTCCAGATAAGGATTTTAGGTATGTGCTCTGATTACATTTAAAAAAATCTACACTCTACATTAAAACAATGTAGAGTTTTAAGCATGACATGAAGCTGATTATTCAAACTATTAGTGCCGATGTACGTTTCCCTCTGAGAAATACAGGCTTTTGAGCTCTACTAGTTAGCTGTAATAGAGAAGCTTCAAACAGCAAATATTCTTACGTGAATACTGAATGTTTCTGCACATATTTCTTACACACCGTTTCCAAACTCATCTTCCCTTTCTCTTTCTTCCTTGTAGTGCAGAGTTCTGATAAATATTATTTAGTGTATATAAAGATGGTGTGACAAATTCTACAACAAAAAAGGATAAATGTTACGAATGCTCAAAACCTCCTTGAATGTTGCATGTTTTCTTCTGCTATGGGCACTTCTTTTTCATATATAATTTTCTTACGGATAACATGTAATACAAAAAAAAAAAAACCCAAACAGGAAAATAACAGGAATCTTTGCAACCATCTAGACACCGTAGTGAGAAACACTAATAGAAACACCAGTTGATCAGTTTTGATCTATCACTGAATGGTGGTTAAAAGAACTACTGAAAAAGACTAACATTTCCTCAAAAATAAACAAATTCCATATAATAGCTGAAATACTACACAAAATTCATTAAATGCATTAAGTATATTATATATAGTGTGGCAAGTATCTTGTTAGCTGCTTCTATACTTGTAGTATTGCTCCTCGTAATCTCCATCAGAAGGAGCACCATTTAAAACTTAAGTCTGATTATAGACTTAGACTGAGAACAAAAATATATATTATTCAGCAATATACTGAATGGGTGCAGTTAATGGCTTTGTAAAAAAGATGTCTCAAAAGTAATTTTTGCATTTCATCTAATATGCTTCAATGAAAATGACCTTTATCTTATCCTAATTACTTCTGAATGTTTTTCATTTTACAGATGTAGAAAGAATATTTCTGGGAAACACAAAGAATTTGCTTTAAAATAATAAAAAAAACCCAACACTTGTTTTCACTAAGAAAAAGAAACGGTAATAAATCTAAGTGCCACATAAATCAGTTTGCTAATCACTGAATAAAATGTATATAGTATAAAATACGTATACTGTTAATGCTTTCCTAGAATTGTGAAAATGTAACTTTGAAAATTAGAATTCTTACAGAAAGCATCTTCTCATATCTGATTCTTAAAAATCAAACTGAACACAATCTGTGAGATTGGTTTTTGTCATTTATAAATTTAGAAAGCAAAAGCCTATCCAATTTAAGGAAAACTGCAAAAGCAATGAACGTGAAATCTATTAAATTTATTGCAAGTCTTTGTAATAAACTCAAAAAAATGTTATTGGCCTCAAGAAAAGATACATTCACAATGATTTTTTAAATCTGTTCTATAATAGCGTGCAGAAACGTGCTGAATTAAGACACCTATTCATGGAGCATTTAAAGAGTTTTACACAGTTCTGCAATTACAGATTTCAAAATACAATTTTAATGTAGCAAGTGCATGAATATGAAGCTTACAAATCATTTTAATAGAGAATGAAATTATTATGCAACGTAGTAGACCCTCTGTATGAATTTCAGCCATATTTCAAGAAAAACTCTTCTCAGTTTGCTACCAAAAAAATCCTGTTACTTATGCATCATCAAAATTCTTTCTAGAGAGCAGCATTTTAACTGAGTGGAGCCAAAATCACTCATCTAACTCAGATGCAGATCGAAAAAGCAGAAATAAAATGGGAAGAAGTGTATGATTTTTATTTATTCCCAGTTCAGCCTGTGCCTTTCAGAATTGTAAAAGCCTGAATAAATGAATAGAATATGAACCAGCTCATTTATAATTTTACAATTACTGGCCATGACTTCATGCAAGGTAGTATTTCCATTTTCCTTTTACGTTAAGAACATTCTTGTAGACAACTAGAGAAATATGAACATTTAGCAAAACCCTGGATACTTTCATCCCTTTATTTTAAATTGACTTCACCTGAAACTTCAGTTGATTTACTTTCATTCTCTTTAAGGTATCCTACAAGGTTCTTGATTAATTCCACCTAAAAGCCTAATGCTGTATTTTCTGTAACAGGCCTGTGCAGTAGTTTGAGGGAGATGAAATTCTGCAATACTTTTAGAATTATGCAAACAGGCATCACAGTTCGTAAGTGACCTACAGGTTCACAACAAGGTCGTGTCCCTTACAACTGAAAACAGTGAAAAGTATAAAAATATCCTTTAAAGTGCATTTAAAGTATTCAAAGACCTGACAGTTCATAAAGAGCTGTTAAAGGAAGCTACTAATTCAATTAATCAGTATAACTTATGCACATTAGGACAACTACGTTTCACGTGGGAATTTAAATTTGGATTTCAAAGGCCTGAGCATGTAAACCCACTGAGTCAGTTTGGCTGAATCAACAGAACTGACCTGAACAAATTACCTCTTCATTTAGGTCTAGCTTAACATTAAAATCTGTATCATCTCTATCAAAACCAAAACAAAACAACAAACTCTCCTGAGCACTTTGGCTTATTCATAGCTCATTTGCTACAGTGGTAAGTTTCAGTTAAGAACTGAAAACTGTGGAGAGTGATAAAACTGGTGAAACAGCCAAGGAGCCCATGTAAACGCATTCCGCACTGGCCGCAACACACCGCAGGTTGCAGTGCCATTGCATTTTAGGCTGACTTGAGTCCAGGCTGTTTTAGCTGCCCACATGTGTCCAACCTCCCTTCCATCAGCAGCTGTGCAAGTTACTCCTCCTCTGGCCTCCCCAACGTCAGAGGCTTCCCTTACTCCAAGCAGAAGGTACACATTTACTGTTGAACCAGGGTCCACATTCAACCTCCCTGGCTACATTAAGAGCTAGTTGTAGTACTCCATTGATTTTAAACCTACAAATTAGGTAAACTGAATTACATGAGAGACAACTTTTTATTTCTTTGATACCAGTCAAGTTGCTAAATAAATATATATCCTTCATTTTCTCTCTGAAAGGATACTTACATAGTGTTCAGTTTTCCTGCAGATATGGAACAAGTGATATTTCAATTCTCTTTAACAAAATAGTGCAACTTTCTAAAAACCCAAATACATTTCTTAATGCTGTAATAAACATTGCTGGCATGTGGCCCAGTCTCTGGCCAGCATATAGCATACATCTGTTTTGTCCACTGTTTTGGGCCAGTCATCTTAAGCTATAATCAAGAGGTACACACAATTTTAAAAAACTATTTCCTCAAGATTAAGATGCTTCAGTCTGCAAGGGTACTCTCAACCTCATTTAAAGAAATTTTTTTTTTTTGTCCTTATGTCTCTAATAATCCAGACCTAATTCCATCATAACTGGAAATTGATAAAGCAGTCAAAAGAAAAAAACGGAGATGATGCTTTTCAAATGCAGCCAAAAGCTATCTTCTGTGTCTTCTTAATGTAATGGTAAGTGGGAAATAATGATGAGGAAAGACCTCCTAACGCTCAGTTCCCCTTCACTACAAGTATTTTCAAATACGAAGATGTACCTCTCCACTACCCACTCGCTAGTAATCTCATTGCCCAGACCATCTCCTGCCTTAAGTAGGATTCTTCAGGAGGAGACCAAGTACAGGTGGAGGAGGCATTTTCAGAATTCTCTTGGCAATTATCACAAAATAACATGTCACTATTACACAAATACAAAATAAAACACAAAAAACCATCATGAGATTACCATAGCAGGCATTAATTAAATTTTTGCAAATAAAGTTTAGACCAGGTGCTAAGTCTAGTGAAGGGTAGACAGTCTTGTCCCGATCTAAAGCATCACACTAGCTACACAAGGTAATTAGGTAGAAAGCAACTTATATAAAAGATACCATTTGCAAATATTTACCAAAACACCAACATCTGAGATATTGACAACTTGCTGGTCTACAATCAAATTTCACAGAATGTAGTAACCACAGATATTTAAAACATAATGGTACTATAACAACACAATCGGACAGATGACTATGTAAAGAATCTAAAGACAGAATTACCACCACAAACTCATATGGTGCCTCTGTCAGATCAATGACCACAGTTAATGGTGGATCTTATATTCCCTCTCTTCCAGTCTGTTGCGTACATGCCCACGCGTGCCAATGCCACATTACCACAGTAATGGGGATCTTATATTCCCTCTCTTCCAGTCTGTTGCGTACATGCCCACGCGTGCCAATGCCCCCATACAAAAGTTTAATCAGGCCTACCTCCACAGACATTTATAGACTCTAGTGGAAAAAGATGCCAGGTACTGGGCATCTGGGTACTTACTTGATGCAATACAGAAACAGTCAAACCTCCACGCAATTTTATTTTTCTGAAACATTCTTAGGTATTTACCTCTATTTGCAGAACAAAACTAAATTTCAAAGGCTTGACAGTCACCATGAAATGAATTCTAATCCTCCTAACGTGCCATCAAATACATTCATCTCTATTGAGAATATGCAGGCTACTCCAAAGATAAAAATAAATGTAATTCATAAATTATAGCCATGCAATCTCAGGAAATGCATTCATAAAAAGTGATTCAGAAAAAATAATGAACAACTGAAATGAACAATTCAGTTTAGCTCAATCATAAATTACGGGCTTAACACAGACTCTGGAACTGATTCTTGACCAAAATTTGACTAGATTTCAATAATGGTTTCTTCAGATTTAAAACATAGACACACTGTCATTTCACACTTCCCTATGCAGAAAATACCCAGGAATTTTCTATCACTTCCCTCTGAAACTCCTCAGTCACTGTGTTAGGAACACGGACACACCACATTTCAGCATTTCAAGGATGACCTGGAGAATCAGCAATACTCCTGGGGCAGCTATTTCCATATGACGCCTGGGATAGCAGACAGGATTTTTCAGTCATCTCTGGGGCGATGCACTCACCCCAAGACAACAAAGCATCGAAGGGGCTCATGCATCAGGGTTGCTGAAATGGGTCCTATTTAATAAAAAAATGGGATCCAGCTGATACATAGAAGAAATGGTACCACTTGCCTGAGGTGATTTGCCTGGTGCTTACTTTGGTACCACTTCTTGAAGCTAGAGGCGCAGAAGGCTGCTGCCAGGGCTACAAGCCTCGTGTGGTGCGACGGAGGGTTTCCGTAACTCCCTCGCACTGCTGAGGGTCCAGCAGCACCGACCTGGCTCTGCATCTCACGGGGAGCAACTCACAGGGCATTAACTACAGTGAGGGGCACAGGCAGGCACTTGCTTTTCTGGAAAAACAGCAGAGACCAACCGCAGTTTTTCAGAAGGCCAGAAAAGCAGCAAAAGCGTTAGTATTTTACAGCGGAATGCCAGGTATTCTTGTCGCAAGCTAACGTATAACCAGTGCTGATCTGACACGCTCACAGCCCTACGCACTGGCCCTCAGAGGAAAGATCTGACAGATTATTCTCTAAGATGCACAGTTAACTCCAGCCTACATTTTATGCAAACTGCTTTTCCTTACACAATATTCATATTCAATTTAATAGGTGTCCTGGTTTCGGCTGGGATAGAGTTAATTTTCTTCCTAGTAACTGCTATAGAGCTGTGTTTTGGATTACCAACAAGAATAATGTTGGTAACACACTGATGTTTTAGTTGTTGCTAAGTAGTGTTTACATGGTCAAGGACTTTTCAGCTTCCCATGCTCTGCCAGGTGCACAAGAAGTAGGGAGGGAGCATAGCCAGGACAGCTGACCCAACTGGCCAACAGGGTATTCCATACCGTATTATGTCATGCTCAGTATATAAAGCTGGTGGAAGAAGGAAGCGGGGGACGTTTGGAGCAATGGCGTTTGTCTTCGCAAGTAACCGTTATGTGTGATGGAGCCCTGCTTTCCTGGAGATGGCTGAACACCTGCCTGCTGATGGGGAGCACTGAATGAATTCCTTGTTTTGCTTTGCTTGCGGCACGGCTTTTGCTTTACCTATTAAACCATCTTTATCTCAACCCACGAGTTTTCTCACTTTTACCTTACTTCCCAGCGGGGTGGAGCGATCGAGCAGCTGTGTGGGGCTTAGTTGCTGGCTGGAGTTAAACCATGACAATAGGAAACTGCAGCATTTCCATAGAGTTCTGTAAACACCCATCAAATTTAATAAAAGTATCTGTATCTTGCACGAATCTCTACAGAATGGCTCAATGGAAGCTGTGGAAAAGAAGGCTACTACTGTGTTGCTTGAGGCTTTTGAGCTTCACAGAAATTGCTCAGTACCCTGTTCACCTGACTTGCAAGGTCAGTTTCACAGTCAGCTTTGTGGGGCTGTGTAACAGGTACGCCTGGAAGAATCTTCAGTCTACCCTTACAAACAACAATCTAACTGTTGAATTTTCTGTTCTAATGATCCTTTCTCTTTGACACACATCGGGTATGTGTTTGAAGGAGAAAGAACTATTTTGGGTTTTTCTTTTAAAAATGGTGAAGCCTGAGATTTAGCTTCATTGAGCATAGATTCTTGCTTTGATAATAAGTCGTTCCCCACGCTCCTTCCACACCAGCAAATACCTGTCATGTCAGTGCTAAATGTTTCATATCTAAGCATGATGTCACCACCTACAAATGATATTAAAAGGCAAAAATTGAATACTTGATTTATTTCTTTTTTTTAAACAATAAGCAAGTACGCAACAAGGAATCCAAGAATCAGTTTTAAGATGCAGAAGTTGGCTTGGATGTGTTACAAAAAACTGTTACACGTTTTAATTAATTGTATGTACATATACACACAAAGATGTACATACAACATTATTAACAGTTCTTTAGAGAACCCCGCTTTGCTGCTTCTCTTATTGCATTACTAACTGTGAAACTGAATCTGAATCTTGAAAATCTCACTTTCTCTGAAGGAAACTTCAAAGCATTTTTAGTAGGAGGATAAGGACATACATGTATCTACAATGTAAGGATTCCTTCTTACCCTCAAGCCCCCTTCAGTTAATGCTTGTGTGGCAAAAATTGGCCACAACAGAAAAACGTTGAAATCACGTATCTTCTATAAACAAATATCAAAGTCTGGAATTAGGGATCAAGTATGCCACTAAAGCCTGTCTAAACTGTATCAGCAGTAAGCATCATTCGAGGTTATGTTCAGATCGAATCCTAACATTCAGTTTCTACATTGTGTACATCTGTATATCTACAGTGTGTCCAATCCAACTACATAGCAGATTTAATTAAAAGGCAGATTCTCCCCTTTCATTTCTCCCCTTTCATTACTTGGAAATAAAATTCCATTTTTCTAGCAGGTCTCAACATAGGGACTGGTAACGACCATCAGTATTTAGAGAGGTAAAACAAGGAAAGCTTTTCTAAATATGATTTCTCTGACTGAAGATGAAGGTTTTGAATCTCTCTTTTTTTCACACATTCTCTTATAGTTGAGCCTCTCTACAAGAAGACAACGCTAAGACTCAGGAAACTTAAATGATTTTTTTTAAAAAACCAACTTATTCCATTACATTTATAAAAACCATTTAAACATCCTCCTACACAGATATTTTAAAGCCTTCATAGTTCCGCAGAAGTGAGAACTTTTGTCTGTGACAGCTACAGTGACAGAAAGAAGCAGAAAGAACCTGCTGTACCGTTTGGCTCCATGCGTGTTGGCCAATAACTTAAGGCAGAAACTGCAAAACACACTTCCTGGAAAAGAGAAAAGTTCAAGATCCAAAAAAATTGCTTTCTCTGTAGGAGTAGCATTTGAAGGGTTGCTGTCAAGGTTTTTATTTTTTTCCTGCCAAATACTGGATCCCAACTCCTTCCCCAAAATAGTCCTGAGCAACATCCTCCAGATTGTTTGACAGAATCAAAGCCTTGCTTCAGCTTCTTGCTGATTCCTAAAGTCTCCTTCACAGAACAAACTTTCTTTCAGATTTTCACTTATCCTGAGGTAGCTAAGTTATTCAAGCCAATCAAACTGAAACAAAAAATACTTTTTAAAAAAAGCATTTTTCTCCTAAAATAAGCTACACAGTAAGAAAAATATATATTAGTTACTATTAAAGCTATTATAAACAAATAATCTGATGCTAATATCTGTAGCTGACATATGTGTAATATCAAAAAAGATTTCCTACTCATTTGAATAAGACAACTGCTATGAAGATCCAAATTAATACTCCATTACCTCATTAGAATAAAATACTGTAAATTAATCTTTTTTTCCTTAGCACTATTTTGGTTTTTACCATCAAAATTGATGATGAGAAATAATTTAATTCTCCTCAGTTGAATACTGGGTTTGGGTGTGGTTTCTCTTTCTTTCTTTCTTTCTTTTTTTTTCTTTTAACTTTCATTTTTCCTCTAGTATCTTAATGTTTTGGTTCCTTTTCTTTTTCTCTTTCTACAAACTTTCTTTTTGATTTTTCAACTCATTTCCACAGAGCTATGAATATTTTTAAGGAGATTCCATTCAGTCTCCACATTCAGCTAGTCTGTGGGAAAGAAAAGTGTGACTGGACCAGACAACTGAAAAAATATAGCCCATTCTTAAAAATAAAAATTACTGGCATTAATATTAAAACACCCTTAATCAAAATAGAAATAGGAATGGAAATGTTTCGTTTCCTGAGAGGAACAGGGGGACACTTTCACTGCGGAAAGTAGATAATGTTTAAAAAACAGCTTATCCCTTAAACAGTACACCATGTAGACACCGCAAGAACTGTGAACCAGTGTACCTGTATGCCCCCTATACATCTACAAGGGCACTTCGGAAGTATTTAACATAGAGAACATTTTTTTCCTCTCATTTGGCCTATGGGAGAAATAATTTAACTTTTTAATGTTATTTTGTGTATGGGGCCAATGCTGTGTACAGGGTGGGGGTGGGGGGGCAGGGAGGGCAGCCTCAACTATATAAATTAATCTATGTACTTCAAAAGGGCTAAGAGTCATAAATGGTTTTATAATACAGTATTTTCTGGCTCACCCATTTCTTTCCGCTATCTTACTGCAAGAACCTATTTTTTGCTGGGGAATAAGTGTTAACATTAATTACTTTTTTCTTTCTCAAAACCAAGTTGTATTCCCTTAAGATTTCAAGGGCATCCACCAGAACAGTCATGGACTGCTGGTATCCTGCATTCTTCTGCAAGGCGGCCGAGGGAGGATACCAGGACCCAGAGAAGTCAGGACATCTCCTGACGGTTCACCCATCGTTCTGCTCACTGTACCGGGGCTTGCCCTTGCCACAGCAAGAGGGTGTAGTGTGTACAGGAGGTTTAAACAGTTTAACAATTCCACAGATTAACAGTTGTCAGAAATTCCATGCACACCAAGAAAAGAAGAAAAAAAAAACCAGAAGAGTGGTGTACAGCACTTGTCAGGGCAAGAGATGGTAACCATACCTTCAGATACTGAACTTAGCTACCCCACCACCGGGTCCCCCTCTCCTCAGGGCAACCCTGTGCACTTGCCATATACATGGATAATGTATATCCATATTCTTTTCCCAAAGACAGCTTGTTATAATCAGCATTACCTTACTCACCGTTCTTCCACATACATTTTTGATAAGCAGGATGAAGTCCAGCTCTGAAATTTTGAACAAGGTCAGAAATAGGTAAGAAAACCTGGTGTTTCGTTTCGGAAGTACGAGTCAGACAAGAGGAGCTTCTTTGCTCTGTTAAAAGTGAAACTGTTGAATTGCATTTATCTGGAGCTCTGTCAAATCCAGGTCAGAATTATAAAGTTTAAAGTTTATTAATTGTTGGCCTGAGGGATCACTAATTACGCATCAGCTAATCTTCTAAACTGGTACTGTGTCAAAGGAAAAAACTAAAATATAAAAAGTAAATTTAAATTAATAGTTCAGAGTTTCCTTTTTAGCTTTTTATTTATAGAAAGTTCAGTAGAAAATATTGCCATTGGTGTGGCCATGCCCAATTCTAAAACAACCAAAGCTGATTTTTTAACGAGATAATGTGTTTTTCCAGAACTGGAAGCAGGTAAGAGTATGAATAGCTAGTGAGATTCAAGGTGGGTTAATATATTCCTATGTACATACTCTAGTACTAGTATTGTCCTTATCATCTGGTTCTGATTATGCTCATTTCTTACTGCATTGCTTTTCTAAGATTTCGTTAGCAGATGCACTATCTTCCATCATCTTTAAGGTTTTTACAAATGCTGTCAATTAGGAGTCATATCCTTGTTTCCAAATTAAACTGGCAAAATCATCAAAGAGGAGTATTATACATAGGAACCATTTAAACTCATGCTCAATATTCTGCAGAATAAAGAGTTCAAGCACAATTCAAATGCAAAACGGTCAGTCCAACTCCTAATGGAACTTAATTAAAGAAACTGTTTCAGAGATAATGTTCTGAAATTCCATCCACACTAAAAAAAACCCAACCAAACTCAACAACCCCCCACCCCAAAAAAAAACCTGGAAACGTTTGGAAGGTATAACATAATTCAATAAATGCAACTATGCAGCTTATGCAACTCTCAGTGTGAAGAGCCTGCCGAGTTGGACTGACCTGCAGAGCAAGAGCTGAGGAGGCCAGCTACAATTTTCAGGGAACAAAAATAATCTGGGCAGGTAAATAAACTGTAACATTTTAAAAAACTTCTGGTATACATTTCCTGACACATTATTTGGAGACAATCAGGATAAAGCGACTCTTAAAGCTTGAGGCTACACACCCTGCTCGAGCAGTCAGCAGCTGGCAGCTGCCCCTTCCCCTTTCCACCCAGTGTCCAGAGTTCCAACTCTGACCTACGAAATTCACACATTTTGAGAAAACGCAAATGCAAATTCTTACTTTACTGTATCTTCCACACAGTTAACATGAAGGACTAAGCTACCATGACCCAAACCAAAAGTAAGCTACAAGTATAACTGAATAGGAGCTTTGTGTTATAAGAGATATGGTGAAAATGTTTTTATATATACTTTTTTTTATTGATAGTAAGACAGTAATTAGAGAGCTTCACAGGGAGAAACTTCCTATTTATTGACATCCATGATACGAAGTTAGATTTTTCCAAGTCAGAGTTCATTTCTCGTTAACAGTACAGTAATACTGACAGAGAGGACACATATGTTTAATAGTTTTTTGCTCCATCCCAGCCTTTTAAACAGAACTGTTCAATAAATTCAATTTTACCTCTGCAAAACCAAGCACCTATTTTTAAGTTAATAACTTAATTCTGATGCTAATACAGACAGAAAGAACACCTGTTTGCTGAGAACACTTCCTGTGGAAAGAAGCAATATGCAGCTAACATTAGGCTTCTCAGGGTCACTGACTTGCTATTTAGTAAAGGTTTCCTCAGCGTCACAGTGAATCGGGTCACAAGCTTGTAATCACAATTTAAATAATTGTTTGACCAAACTGCGTCTGAAAAATAGGTACAGAAATCTTAATACAAATACAAATTTTAAAATTAATTTCACATAATGACATGAAGAAAGGGTTTCAGATTTCACCGGATGCCAAAACCAGCGAAAGTGACAGTGGAAACTGGAGGGAAATTGGCTGTAACAAAAATAAACTGTCTGATAGATTACAGAATGGGAAAATATTTTCTCATCTGGATAGTTATTAACTTGAAAAAAATTAAAAATATAAATTGTAATAATTATTTAAAAATGAAAGTAATCACTTTTTCTCATTTTTTTCTAAGAACTCTATTTAAATTGAAGTTTCAGCACTTTTTCAAACCATGAACCAACACATAACAGACTTCTTCAGTTGCTCTGAATCAAATTAATGTGCCTGTGCCTATTATTCTTCAAAAGACCAGAACTAAGCAATAACAGAGATTTGAGTGCTTTATAAATTGCTTTTTATTTAACATACCAGACAAACTAACAGATGACATCAAAAAGAAGTACTGTTAAGGCGTTTCCTTTTTTTCTAATATTGCTAATTTAATTTGGATCTGACCAAAAGGAGGTCTATGTATTTTATCCACTTTATTGGATTTCGCATCTGCCTCTGAATATTTTGTCCTTAAATCAATTTTGTGCATATGTGCTCATTTATATAAGAAGAGCGGAAACCGTAAATATCTGTGCAGCCTGTCATAGCTGGCTACGACAATGGCCCATACACTAAACATTGCATCCCTAAAGAGATCACCAAAATAACAATGGTAGCACTAGCTGCTTATTTTATACCTTAAATGAATACAGACACAAAACAAGACAGTTTTTTAATACCATTCACAGTCATCCAACTGTTAGAAAACTTTTCATTTCCTGGAGAGGAGTTAAGCAGCCTGTCATAGCTGGCTACGACAATGGCCCATACACTAAACATTGCATCCCTAAAGAGATCACCAAAATAACAATGGTAGCACTAGCTGCTTATTTTATACCTTAAATGAATACAGACACAAAACAAGACAGTTTTTTAATACCATTCACAGTCATCCAACTGTTAGAAAACTTTTCATTTCCTGGAGAGGAGTTAATTTCTCCAAAGTAATTCTAAGTAATGAAATATATGTCATTTTGAAGCATTAATACAAAGCAGAAACAGTTCTATAGCTAACCATCAACAAATAAAGCCATGTAGTATGCGATGAAAGCCTATGAAATGCAAATCATTGGCAAACCTACGAAGGGTGCAGTTCATTGGCAAAGAACAGTGAAATAAATTATTTGGCACAATGCTTCTGTGCCAAATACACAAATCTTCTTCTGTAATCTCTGTGGAGATAACCTTTATTACATCACATATTTGTTTTAAAGATTTTGTCATTTGTTTTCATAGATCAAGTATAAACTAGGTTTTGTTGGTTGGTTTTGTTTTTTAAGACTGACTGTACAGAACAAGGTCCAGTACTAGAAACTGACTGACTGATATTAGTATTAGACTGATAGAGAATTATCCCAAATAATGAAGTCCGTATTCAGTTTTCCAGCATACAGTACAATGAACACTTCTATTTAACATTGACTGCTGGCAACAACGTAGGCTCTGGCTTTATAGCTCTGTTATCAAAGACTTCAGTTGCACAACTGTATTCTTATTCAAAGCTTATCACTCAACCATATGAGAAGTCTCACTTACCTCAACTGGTATTTTCTGTCAATACAACAGAATTGGGGTAAGCATGCAATACCAAATATTAGCAATAGCATATTAAGTTTCAAGTTTCGGTATTTTCTTATAGGTAACATTATGCATATTCCAGGAACTGTGAACTAAAAATACACACTTCCTGCAAAGCTACACTTCCAAGCCCTATTTGTTTTGGAACTAAAATACTGTCTTAGGATGCAAAGGAAATCCAAATTATTAAAATACCATAAAAATTAAATCAAAATTTAAAGATCACACAGAATGTTCCAAGGAGATAAAGTTCACAGTACCTAGTACATGTGTAATTTTTGGTTTTGCTACAAGTCATTTGCATATTCACTCCTATATAAAATCACTTTTTAATCTAGGATATTTGAATATTATAGTAAAATAACAGGTAAAGTGAAGAGCAATAAAAGTTTAATATGTGATAGCTCTGTCTTGCCATAAATGAAGGGCAATAGCACTGGCCATAGCACTCTTTCTGATCAGTAATTCTACTGAAAAGTAATAAAAAATGATGCTTCTGAAATTCTTCAACCACAACACCTGGGAAAAAAGATTATAAAGCAAAATACAAAAATATTCCATTTCAGCTAATAACTAAGAATACTTTTTTCAGTCTTTCAGGGACAGTAAGTACAAGTTTGGGTTTTTTTTTTCGTAAGAGGGAAAAAAAACCCAACAGAAAATAGAGAGGGATGAAGGCAAACAGGTACCCTAAGGACATACATTTAGAAAAGCTGAAATTAGATTGAAAAAGCCTCAAAATGAAAACATTTAAGTTCTTCACTTAATAGGAAAACTCAGTCCAACAGTCAGATGAATGAATCATTCTCCTTCTCCAGGCAGCTCATTTAACTCTGCTGCTTACATATTCTTTTTATCAGGAGAGTGTTACAGTAATTTTGCCTATAGCTGCCATAAAATCTCAGGTGTGCCTTCTGTGTGCTAATACAGTCTTAAACAAGATGTAAAAATCTGAAGTGTTTTATTAATATTTTTTAAGATATTCACCAAATGCCAAACTAAGCCACAGGAAGTTTTCCTTTAAATTTGATGGGGGTTGACATGTATTTAAGAAATGACTCAACCTACAGACTGCCTTTCAGAATAAATAAATAATGAATGAAACCCCACTCCATTTAGTTCCAGGTTCAAAAAAAAAATAGCTGAAGAATGCAAAAGTCATAGTTGCGAAACTAAGTTGTCGTATCTTGTAGCAAACCTGATAGTGAGGACAAAAAGGATAGATAAATCTTCTCTCTGCAAAAAATGTAGACAGATCAAGCAAAGAGAGCAGAAGGAGTAAATGGTAAAAATAGTCAAACTTCAAATGTTTTATAGAGAGAGAAAATTTGAAACCCTTTACAAAGAAACATAATTCTCCAGAGAGGAAATACCTTAATTAGAAGAAATGAGATGATCTGACTAAAGCAATACACCAGACAAAAGGAGATATGAAACAGACCCCAGACCTCAACCTCATAATGTTGCAACCCATGTAAAGAGCTAAGCTGGCTCTCAGAATGCATTAGGCTAAACGGAAAGATTCAATTAATCTTTAGTAACAAATAACAAGTACTTGAAAAAAAAAACTTTAAAAAATCCTGCAATAGTTTATCAAAAATAGTGTGAGAAATTAAAAATCTTCAGAAAATAGAACTGTTTCAGAAGTAATACTGGAGTCCACATGAGCAAGACAACTATCAGAGGACATTTCAATACACTTACCAAAAATGTGGATGTGCTTTCAACAAAGCTCCCAGTCAAGAAATGTAAATGAAGCAAGAACATTTGACTTTTAGTAGAATTGCATGAAATTTCCAAGTAAAACTATTTCAGGAATTAAAAATAAGAAAACTTACAGCAAATCAATTTCTGAGTTCATAAGGATTTTGTCAAATTGTATCAAAACCACAAAAGCACCTCTGTTTCAATGTTTCCAACTTTAGTGAGAAATTATTTTTTTCTGAAATTTCCCAATTTTAAGCAGAACATTCTTAACATTCAGAACTATTTCTTCTGGATTCAAACAGATACTTCCTTTGTTCTAACACATCTTCTACTCCTGTTTCCTCTTCCTGCCCCATGATTTAAAAGATACCATGAAAATTAAAAAGAACAACAAAACAGAAGAAAAAAAAAAGAAGCAGGAGTTGCATACTTCTCACCATTTCTTTGTTCAAGATATAAGCATATCTTAAAATTCAAGCCAAAAGACTTGATGTTTGCCATGATCTAACAGTAATTGCCGTTTCCCCCTCTGCTCTGATAGGTGAAAAAGGAAGCACAGAATCTTCAACCACCACAAATTTCAGAACAGGTACAAATACAAAAGTTGTCATATATTTTTCAGGAGACTCTTCAGCAGAAACAGTTCCTTAATTCTACCTTAAGCATAACCTTTCTTAAGATTTAGAGCCATACTAGATGACTAACTGCAGCTATTCAGCAGCACCTCCACCTAGCTTAGAGGCTCTCTCTCACAACTCCATGAAGTGAATTACACACTGTTTAAGGAAAAATTAAGGCAGGCATCTCCCTTGGTGGTGTTTACCCATCTGAACAACGTGGTGCTTGTTTTAGTACTGACCCTCATGTCTGCAATCTCACACCTCACAGCTGCCAACTAAGCTACTCTAAAATAATCATACAAAATAACCAAACAACCAAATATAGTGGGAAGAAAAAAATAAATCTAGTTGTATCTTAATATCCAGTAATGAAAAATTAAGTAAAAATCTGACTTCTACTCCACACAGCATTCAAAGTTACATTTGTGTAAAACGTGTATGAAGTAAGCTTTAAAAAATTCTTCCCTGAAATATATTCTATGTGACTTTTTTCCATACAATAAAAGCCTCAATATAAAGCACTTTGCTACCAAAACTTCAGGCTATTGGCAAGTAGAAAAAACAGTTAAAAAAACTGTTTAAAAAAAACTTTAAAAAAATGTTTAAAAAAACTTTTATAATGTAGCTTCCACTAAATTCCATTAAATCAAATTCAGAACATTTCAGTGGAACATGCAAGTTTTTAATACATTTCTAATTAAGGAGATTTCAAGTATATTTTTATAATTTTAGTTCTTTTTCTACTTAAACAATAGCTGAGCAATATAATACTATACTGTGCACTGCATTAAGTATCAAAATATTTCAGCAATCCAAACTTGCTGGAGAGAAGAGGAGAGGAAACAGTAGGAAACTTTTGCTTTTTGCTCACATTGATAAAGTTTTAAGCAGTTCTGACTTCCTACGGTTCTAAATAAATAGCAATGTATTTAATTTTTATACTTACATATTTAGATTTTTCCCTATGACTAGCCACAGAATTTTTTTATAATTACATTATCTTGCACAGGGTAATAAACTCGATCATGTATGATAGAAGACTGTGTTAAGAATCATTGTCAAAACTTATTTGAACATTTAGAAACTACTCTTAAAAAACCATGACTTTCCCGTTACGTATTACTCAGACTGACAAGCTTCTTCAGAACTCCTTTAAAATCCTCAGGAATGGCCCTGTTCGATAAGCATCTGGGCAACCAACTTCGAGCCTGATCTTTATTATATTTCTTGGCTGGTTACTCTGACATCAGCTAGTTGGGAAGAACATGACCCTAATTAAGCCACTGGAAGACAGACTGCCAACATTTTTGTGATTCAGTTCCCATAAGTAGTAGTTTGCTGGAGTTGATTAAAGGGACAACTCAGAAGAAGGGGTGGAATGGAATGCTTAATGAGGCAGCCTAAAAACCAAATCACTCTCTCTGTCTCTCACATATGCTCAGAGCTATGAATAGTCTCATAGCTACATTTTCAAAGAAACAGCCAGCCAGATGATATTTTTCTGATGAGTCAGAGCTAAGTTTAAAAAAAAAAACCCACACCAACCCAAAACACCTAAATAGCTGCAGTGTGAACCGTAGGGATTTTTTTTTTTTAATCAAAATATATTTTTGGGTAAAAAATACCATTTCATTGTAATTGACACTTTTGCACAAACAAACATTTTACAGATGGTAAGACAGTGTTTGCAACCAACAGTGATAATCACCACAAGGGAAGCAGCAAAAAGAAAAAACATTCAACAGTTGGAATTACTATTATGTATGAAGCAGAGCTTAAAAAAAACCAAAACCCAAAAACAAAACCCAAAAAGAAGCAGCCCTGCAACAACCTACTACAGAGCCTTAACTGGAACAAGCATGTGAATAAACAAACAGTGATTAGAATTTAGGTTTAAATACGTTATCAGATCTCAGTCAGTATTACACAATACATAAAGTATTCGAGATTCACAAGAGAGGTGTGAAAAATCTATAATCACTGCCTGATCCCATTAACTTTATGGAAGGAGTATTAGTAGAGTTGACAAAACACAGAAGCAGACTTAGTTGAAAGGTTACTCTCAGAGGAAAAGAAAAGAAAAAGAAAAATGCCTTCCTAGAGATAGTAACTCAAAAAAGCACTTAAATGCACATATTAAAAGACAGTTGTCAAAAAGAAACTCACACGTTGCAGAACATAACAGATGGAAGACAAAATAGCCCCTGATTCCAGAAAGGATTTTGATGACTTCATCAATGAGAGGAATCACAGATAGAAATAAGGACCTTCATAGAAGGATAAAAAAATCACAATTAGAATAGATCTTAACAAATAATATGAAATGAACTGAAAGAACACTATTGAGAGTACACAGGATTTAGGAAAACATGGAAGAAAAAATAGCCTAAGAATATAGGTAGTCTCAGTCAGTGTACAGAGAAATGTGTTGAATAGTTATAGAAAGTATTCTTGCCCTTTTATGAAACAGGGGAAAAAAGAAAGGAAAAAAATCATAGATGGAACAGATCTTTCTTTTATTTTTGCTCCCCAGCTCAGAATCGGAGGTGTATATATGGACACCATCAGAGAAGACTGACATCTTTCTAGAATGGGAACTGAACAGAATGTATGCTGATGCAGACCACCAGAAACAGTACCATAATATAAAAATGGCAAAATTTTTTAACTCAAAAGAAAGTAAATATATCAAAGCACAAGATGAAGAAAGATGAGAGGAGAAATCAGAAGACACTGAATACTGACAAGGTTTTAACAAAGACTGACAGAAATATGAAAGAATAAGAAAAACAAAATTATAAAAAAAATTACAGTGAAAGATAAGAATAAACACAGAATAGTAAGGAAAGTAATGCCTCATATAAATACGAAAGTGACTGGGGAAAATTACTTTGAACAGCTCTTCCG
>NW_009232395.1:33704-38056 GCF_000690835.1 Fulmarus glacialis
GAAAACAATACAGTGTGACAAATGCAATACCAAATGCACTTGAGATTGCAGTAAAGAATCACCTTCAAAAAAAAAAAAGGTCCAGGAAAAGGATTCTTTTCTCCAAATGAAAAAAAAGGTTATGTTTTTACATAGGAGAAAGCAATGATGGATAAAAACAATCCATCATTGTAAAACAATGATGTAAACAATACGGATAATTTAGAGACAGATAGGAAGCATGACTTGATGAACAACACTGAGAGTGAAAACGGGGAGGGGTATAAAGTCCCAAAGCAATCCACAGAACTAGAATATAAAGGAAGATACATGGAGGACCTAAAGAGACCACCAAATATGTTAAAATGGAGAAGAATAGTATCAGAAGTCAGTATGGACATAGTTATTCTACTGCAGCTGAACACAGACAAAAAAGGAAATGGTTAGAAAATGTTATTAGGTGAGAGAAACGTACTTAGCTTACATGACAGAATCGATGAAGAGCGCACATATGCTATAGAAACAAAAGTGATGGCCTCTCTCTCAGGCAGAAATGTTAATAAATGAGCAGGCTGAAATAAACATAAGCATAGCTTCAAAAGAGAAATCATTATCAATTGAATCAGCTCACCTACCATTTCAAATAAATAGCAGGCACCTATAATCTCAGAATTATGAAACTGCAAAACCACCACAGTTCTGCGTCTAAGAATACAGCTATTTTAAAATACCACTTGTAAGAACAAAACACAATAGAAATTACTTAGATAAACTAAAAAGGTTGTTTTTTTTTTTTTTCTTGTGGCACGTGACATCCCACGGTGATGAAAATAAATGCATAATATTTGCTTCTACAGATGATATGGGAAACAGCATTTCCAAGAAACTCAATGCTGAAAACGAACTGCAGTATAATTGCCATAATGATTTCACACACAATTGCATTCTTCTCCAAGGGAATGCACAAATATCTTGTTGTTTTCAAAATACAGTGTTGCCTCTGGGAATAGAGCCATATTTCTGTTTGTGATATCATGGAGAAGGAGCTCCCCGTGTTAGTGATTAATGTACTGTGAGACTGAAGTAGTTCACGCATTCCTTTCTAAAGCAACAGTTGGAAGCACTGGTCAAGAAAGTCACCATAACCTGATGTTAAAAACTCCCTACAGTTTTAGTTTGGAGAAATAGAAAAAAACACGCCACCATTGTTTTTATAATTTTAATTTGTTCTCTCTATTTTCTTATCTAGTGCCAGCTCCTTTTGACAGCATACAAAAGAATCCCAGTGTGCCTAACATAATCACAACATTAAAATCCTTTGTAAATCAAATGCTATTGCATAACACACAACTAAGGAAGTAAGTGTGCTTGCTCAAATAACTTAAAGGACTGGAAAATAAGGTTCATTTAAACTAATGTTACACTGACCTTTACATATATTAGCCCAATGCTTGCACTGACTCAGCCACCTTTAAGAACGCTGAGTTCTGTGTTTACTGCTCGTTTATATAAAACCTCACTAAGTGGTAAAGCAATAATACAAATGCTACATTGTCTTACAATTGCCAAATTCTCAGGTTGCACAGTAGATTTATCTTGTTACGTAACTTCGTGTTTTACGAAGTCCTCTCCAGCAACTCTACAGCACAAAAAGTATGAAATCTTTGTGACTCCCAACCAATACAATGACTTTGGATTGTTAGAACTGAGAATCTTCAGTACTATGTATGTGCTCCGAGAGCTGCAGAATTTGCCTGGAATACTGTCTGAAGTGACAGTGCTGTGATAGAAATAACCACTCCTCTCATCAAAAGAGGTTCACAGGTGTGGCGAAATGGAAAAGCCATTTATTAAACATTACCTACATCTTTGATACTAACAAAGTTACCACAGAAAGCCTTCTGTATAAACACACTCTATTTTGCAGTGAAACGGACAAAGGAAGACAGACACCCTGCCAGCAGTTAGTGGTAGTAATTTTGAAAGCACGTTTGTTTTGCAGTGTTCAAGTGCTTCTGTTCTTCAAAAGGAAAACTGGAACTCATCAGGATCTCCTTGGCAGGCAAGAGACTAAACTGCTGAATGAACAAAGCAATGCTCTGTAAAACTGAACTTCAACAAAGTGAACCAATACCCCATTACGAAACCAGAATACTTGCAAGAGAGCTGCTACTTCAAATTCTGACGCAAATCCAAGCACAGCCGTGAAGATCTGTACATCCAGAATGTCACAATAATTTATGTTGCACTGTGTATACAGTGAACAACAAGCTGCTTTTAAAGCAGTACTCCTGAAAACTGGCTTAATATTAAACAAAAAACCTTAGTTACTTAATCTTCATCAAATTATACCGTGGTATAACATAACTCAGCAATGTTTAAATGTTGTCAAAATAAAATTAAATATAGACTTACCAGCAAAACCAGCTGAAATGTACCTATTATTACTATGCTCAAATACTCACATACTTGCCTTATGTCTTACTAAGACACAAATCACTTAAAAAGATACGCAATGAACAGCGGGCTGCCCAGGACCGTGAACTGCACATGGTGCAAATGTTCAATGACTCTGAGGAGTGCGAAGGTGGCTCTTTTCTGGCTGGAGACCAGGTTGGAGAAAGCCCTGAGCCACAGGCTCTGACCTCCTTGCTGATGCTGCTTTGAGCAAGAAGTTACACGGGAGACATCCTGGTGTCCTTTCCAACATGAATTTTCCTGTGAGTCTGTAATTTTCCAACTCTTGTTCCATGGTGCATCCTCCCCATCCAGCTAGACCCATCCCCTTCCACTGCCTTTGGACCTTCCCAGAGACATCCTGTTTCCACAAGCCCCTGAACAACATTCCCCTGAGAAGTTTGGGCCCACGTAAGTGCTCCTGCCCTGCATGCTGCCAAGGACTCCTCCAGTGCTGGAAGCAGTGACCCCTTTTAGCCTGCAAGGCTCCCGCACAGCGTTTCTGGGGGTGACCCATCTCAGCTCTGCAGAAAAGGACATGGGGGGGCCTGGTGGACCCCTCAGCACCGTGCCCTTGTGGCAAAGGTGGCCAGTGGTGTGCTGGGCTGCAGGAGGAGCCCAGAAAGACAACCATATCATGGGCAGCCTAAAAAGAAGTGTGGCCATCAGGTCGAGGGACGTGATTGTCCCCCTCCACCTGCTCTTGCATGACCCCGGCTGGAGTCCTGCATCCAGTTCGGGGGTCCCCAGCACAAGACAGACATGGACCTGTTAGAGCAGGTCCAGAGGAGACCCACAAAAACGATGAGAACGCTGGAATACCTCTCCTGTGAAGAACGGCTGAGAGAGTTGGGGTTGTTCAGTGTGAAGAGAAGGCTCTGAGGAGACCTTATTGCGGCCTTTTAATACATATATAGGGGGCTTACAAGAAAGATGGAGACTTTTTACCAGTGCTTGTAGTGATAGGACACAGGGCAACGGTTTTAAACAGAATGAGAGTACTTTTAGATTAGTATAAGGAAGAAATTTTTTACAATAAGGGTGGTGAGACACTGGAACAGGTTACCCAGAGAAGTTGTGGATGTCTCATCACTGAACTGTGCAAGGTCAGGTTTGGCAGGGCATTAAGCAACCTGATCTAGTGAAAGACAGCCCTGCCCATGGCAAGGAGATGGGACTAGATGATCTTTAGAGGTCCCTTCCAATCCAAACCATTCTGTGATTCTGAGATTCTATGATTGGAGGTAAGCAAACACCTCTCCTATCTTCCAAAAGGGCAGGAAGGAGGACCTAGGGAACTACAGGCTCGTCAGCCACTCCTGGATCCCCGAGAAGATGCTCGAACAACTAATGCGGGAAACCGTTTCCAGGCACATGAAGGACAAGAGAGGGATCAGGAGCAGTCAGCATGGATTCACCAAGAGGATGTCATGCTTGACAAACCCGCTAACTTTCTACCATGAAATGACTGACTTGGGAGGCAAAGGGAAATAAGTGCATGAGGAGGAGTGCTGCCAGCAGGTCGAAGGAGGTGATCCTTCCCCTCCTCACCACTGGTAAGGCCACTACTGGAGTACTGCACCCAGTTCTGGGCTCCCTAGTACAAGAGAGAGATGGAGGTACTGAAGGAGAGTCCAGTGAAGGGCCACAAAGATGATGATGGGACTGGAGCGTCTCTCCTATGAGGAAAAGCTAAGTGAGCTGGGACTTCAGCCTGGAGAAGAGAAGGTTCAGGGGGGACCTCATCAATGTGTGTACCTGAAAGGAGGGTGTGAAGGCATACCTGAAGGGAGGGTGTAAAGAAAACAGACACAGGTTCTTTTCACTGGTGCCCAGTGACAGGACCAGAGGTAGTGGGTACAAACGGAGAGAGGTTCCATATGAACATCGGAAACATGGTGGGATGAGTCTCACGA
>NW_009232396.1:0-9764 GCF_000690835.1 Fulmarus glacialis
CCGTGTCGCCGCTGCCCACGGCGCCGGTCACCCACCGGCATACACCCGCCACCTCCCCGGGGCCCTGCGTCCCGCCAGCCCGCACACACTGCGTTAAAGGCTTCCTACTGGCCCCACTGGAGCCCATGGGCCTCTCAGTCCCTGCCCAAATGGCCGCCCTCTCGTCGGGGTAGAAGGCCTGGCCCGCGGCCAGCAGCGCGTGGGCACTGGCTGGGGGGGAGGGCAACTGGCTGGGTGAGAGGCCTTTGTCCCTCTGACAGGTCATTAAAGCGGTTGTCTTTCTCCCCCGCTTTATGTGTGGGTGTCCGTGCAAATTCTGGCCCACATTCGGTTTGGCGCATCACGTCTACGCTGCCAAGCGCAGACACGTTGCCTGGCTGAAGCTAATAGGCGATTGGTAAAATTAAAAAAGTACAGTGGAAAAGTACAATTCTGGTTTGGACGCAACATTTTGTTGAATCAAATGCTTTTATGTAGGGACGCGTGCAGACGCGAAGCACTGCTTACGCATTGGTCACAGGTCAATCGTAAACCGATCCAAGCTCCTCAGCATATTCCAGATGTCTGCGCTGAAAATCCCAGAGCAGCCAGCGCGCTTCCCACTTCCTTGAAATCCCATCAAGACCCTAACATCGGACCTGTCATAAATAAGAGCATAAAAAAGCTGTACATGACAAAAGACGAATTTCTTCAGCGCATAGAACAACTGCATACAGGAGCATTGTCATGATTCAGCATGTCTCACATCCATAATTTACCATGATAACAGGAGAACAATACTACAGGTTGTTTCGGGGGGGAGGGAGAGCAGATTTGGCTTTACAATGAGGAACTGTTAAGAGATAAATGTCATTCCCTGCTTAAGAATATCAACAGAGGGGACAAGCCATACCTTCTCAACTCTTGACCTGCCAATGCATAGGGAAAAAATGTCACCAGAAGCAGTTTCCTGAAGCACACCTTCTGCCTCCCAGTCCAGCTGCCTCTCTCCCTGTGCTGAGACTCACCAAATGGTGGGGTACAGCCCCGTCATCCTCTTTCTCGGATCCCACACACCGGCTTGGCTATCCAGCACCCTACAATGTTGTTCTAACAATTCTGTGTGACTGGAGCTAACATGCTGAGAGCATGTAAGTGTTAATGATGAAACAGGTTCAGGAATTAAAGCTAAGGAGAATGGTACAGGTTCTGTAAGGTGAAAAAGTATCAAAAATGCCATGAGAATGGGTCTGTCGAGGAACAGGTGATAACTGAAGCATTTTTGATTAGTTTTAATAGCAAACAGGAAGGAAAGTCAGTGAATAATATATTTGTGAGGGATGATAGCAAGTCGTAAGATCATCAAACTAGATGGTTTCTGTAACTAGTGTAAGTTGTTTCTCCAATAGGTGTCAACACTGGAAAATAGAGATATTATCTAACGGTACGAAGATCACCCTGCAAAGGATCTGAGCAGACACTTTGTTGGAAATTATGATCCCCATGAGCCAGTACCCCAGAGATTAGTAAAATGATACGATTATGTTTCCTGCAAAGTTTGTTTGCTTGGGATGTTTGCAAAGCTCACTCAAACTGTGCTGTAAAATCTGTAGTCGTGTGGCATCTGAACAGCATCTGATTTAAAATAAATGTTTGAACTTGCATAATTTGAATTTGAATGTAGAGCCCTGCTCTACTTCCTGTTAGTGGTGGCATCATACTAGGAGTACTCAGGACAGGAGCAAAAGGCGTTAGGGAAGAACAGAAATAACCACCCTGAGATAACCAGCCATTCAGTACATGAAGACAAGAGAGTGAAGGAAAAAGCTTTGAAGTGTAACTGCATTGCTCACAAAATGTGGAAACAGTCAAAGAAAGATTCTGCACCCCATTATACTCATGGGTGCACTGCTTTTGGACCACAGCTACACTGCATCTGGCCAACAGGGACCCCAGGCAGAGCTGGCTTAGGGCTGCTTATAAAACGCGATATAGACAAACCCACCATGGGGCAATATGTGCTGTACCGTCGTCAGTCTGAAAACAGCTGCTGGTTTTGTCTAGTTTCTGTCAGAAGATGACTTGTTCGATTCTCCAGTGTTTCACTGGGATGAGACAAACCAATGGAGAAAGAATGAAGAGGGTGACAAGCTGATAAAGAGTCATCTTAGAAAGCATGGAAATCATGTTGACTAGCTGCAGGAAACAACCAGAAGCTGAGATTACTTCATCTCTCCTCCCCTCTTCCATGCTGTCGTGGTTTAACCAACCACGCAGCCGCTCACTCACTCCCCCCCCGCAGTGGGACGGGGAGAGAATCGGAAGGGTAAGAGTGAGAAAAACTCGTGAGTTGAGATAAAGACAGTTTAATAAAACAGAAAAGGGAGAATAATAATGATAATGATAAAATATACAAAATAAGTGATGCACAATGCAATTGCTCACCACCCGCGCTGACCGATAACCAGGTAGCGATCGGTACTTCCTGGATCACGCCTACCATTCATATACTGAGCATGACATCACATGGTATGGAATACCCCATTAGCCAGTTGAGCTGGCTGTCCTGATTATGTTCCCTCCCATCTTGTGTACCTAGCTCAGTCAGTAGGCATGGGAGCTGTCCTTGGACTAGGAGGGCACTTAGCAACAACTGAAAACATCAGTGTGTTATCAACATTCTCCTCATACTAAATCCAAAACACAGCACTAGGAAGAAATTTAACCCTATCCCAGCCGAAACCAGGACACATGCTCACAGAAGAGCTTAAGAGCTTGCTATGTTACTTGTTACTTCTGTTCACAATATGTGAGTTTTATTAAATCCTCTGCTTCTTCTGGATGCCCCAACTAAAGCAAATTCCAGAAGCAGTATTATTCCTCCAGCATTTTGCCTTCTGTTTGTGACCACGATCTAGATCTTTGCCCTTTGTAATCTAGATTCCTGCAACATATTCTACAAAAAGTTATAATTCAGAAACTTCAGCTGCAGAAGGAAATGGCTGCCGACTGCCCAGCAGAACTTCTCAATGGAGGGCTCATAACTAGGAGCTCCTTGCACTCAGAATTTACTTGCTGGCTCTGATTTCTTCCTTTTGTCTTTGGTTCAGTTTGTCTCCTCCCTGTATTTCTAGATTTTCTAGTAGTCGGTCACTCGGCCTTACAAAACGCAACCCTTCCCAGATTACCCCTAAACATCGGCATGCACATTTCCTCCTCCTAAAACAGCCATGTGACACTAAACAATCTCTTTCCAAAGTTTTTTCATAGACCAAAATAAAGCCATGGGGCTTGCAGTGTGATCCGGACAGCTCAGTTTTATCCTTTATGTGGCAACAGTGAAGGAAGTGGCTGAGGAGACTCAGCACTCCGTCTGTATCATTAAAAAATGCTTTTGCCACTGTGGTCATCCAAGAGGTGGATATAGCAGCTTTTTGGCCAGACTCCACTACCAGCAACACGAAGCAGTCACTGGGAGGATCTGTCCCAGAATATACAGCATCTTCTAGTCTGGCTTCTCTTGACAAATGGATGTCTTAATATATGGTTGGTTTTGCTGTTGAGTGAAATCCATAAAATATAAAAGATGTTCACTGGGGGCAAGATGAGTGCTTTAGAAATTCACAGTTAGGAAGATGTAATATATTAACCTTTTCAGCAAGAGTGAAGAAGGAGAACTCTACATACCAGAACAGCTGGAATAAGCAGTGAATGAAAATAGGGCCTCCCTAGCTATGATGGCTGAATTAGGAATTAATCTAGAATATGGCCTAGGCCTTTTGAACTCCACAATCAAGAACCCGTAAAGCTACAGTAAACTTGTCCTCTCAGCCAGGAGAGAGTGAGAGAAACCTGGTTCGGGTAATTTTCTTAGGATTTTCAACTTTCTGTTTTCTGTGCTTCACTCACCCAACATACACACACACACACACACACAAATATTTTCTTCCAAATTGAGGGATGGTTTCTTAGAAACCTTCTCTATGTCCTATTATATATGCTATTTACCCAAGTCAAATATTTCTTCAGCACCTGGCAAATAACCACTGGCACTCTTCTTTCACAATCGAGAAGAGATGCACTTGACCAGCTTGGTCTCAGCTGGAAGCTCACCACAGGTAAGGCTGGGTCCAACACCCTGGAGTGGGCCAGCCACCCTGTAATGTTTCCAGGGCTCCACCCAACATGCCTTCACTGTAAACTATGGAATAACACCACCACTGCACAGCTTGCCATTAGTTTCATGTTCAGAGAAGTCACTCTGCTTTTGTAAATTAAACCCTGGGGTCATCCCATTAAGTCCCCTTTCACGGAAAAGGGGCTTGCCTAGGGGGAGAGGCAATGTGCTGATTCTGAACGCCCAGTATTAGATAAAAAATGCTGAAAATGACCGTGGTATTCACAAACCCTTTTTCTTCCAAAATGTGTTTTTTAGGGTTAACCTTCACTTCCATCGAAAATATCACGAACACATGGAATTAGCAAGGCTAAACATGAAGACATCCCAGGTAAAGTCCATTAACAATGCTCTGTCCAGTTGTTTTATCAAACAGTTATAGGTCCCATCTCTATTCCCCAATGGACCTTTGGAGACCTACATCTCTCCAAGGGATGAGCAGGATGCTAGGACTGCCCGTGCAGAGATGCTGTGGTTCAAAACTGAATCTCTTCCTCCTTCCAAGTCCCCGTGCTCCCTGGCTACGCAGCCTGGATGTGGGGCATCCCAGGGTTGCAAGTACAGACCAGCCCAGCGATAATTTGAGTGCAGTTGCAAGCCAACCCCTGGTGAGTTAAACTCAGACATTCATCCAAATAATCAGGCCAACAGACCATATTCCTAAATTATCACAGGGCAGCTCCAAATCCGTCACATCCAGTTCCTTTTCTGACACATAAAAGGCCAGAAATAGCTTTCTGCAGCAGCGCAAGTAACCCTGTTGGGTATTAGACTCATTTCAAGGAACTCGGGAATTATCCAGTGGGGGCCACAGCTTCTGTTGATAAATCTCAGTAATCTCAGGAATTATAAGGTAGGGGGTATAGCTGTAGTGCCTGTGGATTTGAAATTCAGTAATAATTGAGTGCTTAGCTCCCTACCTGCCTAAGCACTTCCCTTGCCCCTGTCTCTTTCTCTGATGAGGGTTTCCTACTTGGGTTCTTGTTAGCCTTAGCGCTGCTGTTAGAAGAAATGAAGCATTGCAAACTCCCGTTAATGTATGTTTCTGGGAGGGTCCAAAGAGAATTTGGACATACAGAAGAGTGTTTCTCAAGTCACCTGGCTCCATTGGGACACTGTGCCCCACCAGGATGAGATTCTGCCCTGACTTCATTCCTGAAAAGGGACTTCTTAAACTTCTTTTTCTTTTTTAGGGAGGGTGGGGGAGGAAAAAAATGTTGCTTTAACAGTCACTTTCAGCATCAGTAGTGATGGTAGTAGGTGAATGCACATGGAAAGGAAGCCCTGTATGACATCATTTTTTGATGCCCTAGTGTGAATCTTTAGCTGTAAGAAGAATCAAAATCTCATTTAACAGAAGATTCCCAGGTTCAGAATGTGCTTCCATTTAGATTAGGAAAAAGTTTCCCCAATTTTAAAATATTTTGTAAAGAAAAGCTCTTGAGACATAGTCTGGATTTGATTAAAAACTATGTTTTCAATAAAAATACCTTGTTTGGATTTTGGTCTTTCATTTATTACTATGTTAAATAAATGTTATACTCAACATAAAGTATTTGGAATCTTTTTCTTCCCCAAAAACATCTAAAAGATATTTACCAAATTACCAGAACTTTTAGTCCAACTTCACAATTTTCCAAAGCATTTTTGTTAAAAAAACAAAAACTAAAAAACCAATAATAATTTTTAAAAATCCCCAAACCTCTGCAGACTGCAAAGGAAAATGGTCATTATCTCATTACTGGTATTCCTACTGTCACCTCACTTGCTGACCTCACCTGGTTTTCAGTAATGCCTTCACAGGCTGTGCCATTTTTTGCCCATAGATCTTTGGCTGAATACCCACAGTACAGTACGTTTTGTTCTCTTCTTACTCTTATTGAGTCTCAGAGGTTGCTTTCCCTCTTGTTGACAACAGATCACATTAAATTACTAAGAACAGCCCAGGAACAAAAATACATTCATTTTCACTTCTGTTTTGAAAAGTAACCGTAAAATGGAGTTATGCAATCACATACTTATTTTCCCAATGATTTTAGGGTCAAATATGCTCAGTTTAAATGTAAAGGGTGTCTTTTAAAGTATTAATCTATCTGTTAAGCTACTGCAACTCGCAATCTAAAGGTCATGGTAGTCCTTCACGATCAATGGTACTCCTAATGAACCCTTATTTTTGACCAGAAAGTCCCTTTCTTTCAACTTAGGCTTTCAGGGGCATCTATATGAATCACATTAAGGAATCAGCTGGGAAGAATAGAATCTGTCTTTTTCACTTCATTTTAAATATTGTGTATATTCAGAAATGCCCTACTTTGCACACAGGCATTATACGTGTATGAGGGATTTGCATCAGTGTGACTAAATTGATTTTTCTGCATCATTGCACATTTGCTTAATGTAAACAAGGCCTTTACTGTTGGCTATGCTGAACTAACAAGAAAAAAATAGCAACGAAAACTTTCTCTAAGGTTGTTTGGAGATAGGATTCTGAATACACATACAGGGAAAATAAGAAGCGTTAGTTTGCTTTTACATATTGCTGCTTTTACAGAGTTGGTTTTCAATGAAGCAAAGCTTATTAGAAAATTCAGAATCCATCAGTTTAAGCCAAAGGAGCATGCTACAAATTTCCTAGCAGAAAGACATAACTAACCTTGTCTTGGTTACTGAAAATTTTATTTGCAGTAGCAATTAGCTAGTAAATAAAATATTCACCTCTTAAAAAGCCTCTGAGCTATTTAGAGTTTCCCTCTCGTTGTGTCCCAAGTCTCATCCACACAACTAAACCGAACTCACAGTGGACAACAGGCATCAGGACCAGCTGGAGCCAAACCAACTCCTCTGTTTTATTATACCAAGTTCTCTGAACAGCCCTGAATAGACAATGAAATAGAGGATAAACAAGTCACAATCCTGGCTAAAAGCCACAGTGGATAGACACAGGACTGCGTTACCTGGAATAACACCTTCCGAGCCCACCGGCCATCTGTGTCTGGACAGACATCAAGACTGTTGCACACAAAGTTCAAGCCTCTCAGCTGGCCTCTCGGCTCTGAAAGCCTTCTTTGCGATGGGAGACACAGCACTCTGACTTGTTTAAGCCCCAAGACTTAAGGGTTGAGATATCCCAAGCCTTCCTCCAATTTTTTCATTCTATCGTCACTATTTATAATATTAATTCTTAGGGGATTATATGATAATGAATTAAAGGGAATAGATTATACATATAGGAACTTTAGATAGACAATATCTAAAACCCACACATTTTACTCTCAATTAGCACAAGGTATTTATGGATCTAGGCAAATACTGAATATCTAAGCGCATTTCCTTCTCAAAGTCTTTGCGTTTGGTTAGCATCTAGGGGAGAGGGGTAGGAGACAGGCAAAGTTCATTTTGCCTTTGCTTTTCCACATACGATTTCCAGCTATAGAGAAATTCCTTCCTGGGGTTACGATTTGACATACAACTCTTTCGGCAACAGTGCCAGTGATAAAGTGGTGCCACCTTAGCTGCTGAAATGTTCAGTCATGGCCTACAAGACCATAGCATTGCTAAATGACAAATAAGACATTTTTTGTGTTCCAGTTTTTTGGTGGGGCTGGGAGTTATCATCCTTCTCTTGTCTGCTGGGAAGAAAATCTTTAGAAGTCAATGACTATGCCAGCGGCAACTCTGCTGTCCCATCGCAACAGAGTTATAGAGCATTGATGATCCCCTGATGCCTGTGTTTCAGCTTCCCAGGCATACTTTCCTCTTGCTTTCAAATAAAGGGGTGATTCTTAATTATATTTATGATCAGAAACAGCATTCTACAAACTGAAAAAGAATACATAAGGTGACGGAAGTATTCCTCTGATTATTACATGCTGAGATGCACACCTGTGGTTGTTGGTTCCATCCAGTCTCTCTCTCATTAAATACCCCAACAGGCTGGCCATTGCTGGAGGGACCCTGCAGTGTCCCAACCAACACCTTCAGTACCAACAGGCTAAAGAAGGATTAGCCATAAGATCAGAGGCCTGTGGTTCACATGGATCAATGGATGACTTGATTTAGGGTGTTACGTGTCTTTGGGGCAGGCCTTTCTCTATGTCCCTCTGGCAGATTTGAGAGGAAAGTTTACATGCTAAAATTTTTACTTTCTCCTCCTTTACACTGGTGTAGCGAACAGTAGGACTTGAGGTTTGCATAATCCAAAATACTGCGTGCTGGCGTACAGGCAACATCGAAGAGGTCAAGACTGATACCAGCTTTTGTATCTGTTGACTTGCTTTATTTAAAATTTGCGATATTAGTAGCGGAGTCAAAATGAGGCTTCAACTGTATTGGTATGGACCTTCAGAAGTACTCGTAAGGAGAGAAAAACAGCTGTATATCAGGATTCAGTTATATTTCCTATGAAACCATGCAAGCGCTGTTACACCTCTTAGAAATGTCATATTCTGCCCCTCTTGGATTAGTACCTTAGTACATATTTTTCTTTATATTTGGAGCAGTGTCAGCACTGTGCAGCCGTATAATCCTGTGACAAAACCTGCTCCTTCACTCGTGTATTTCCGTCCTAAACCAAACGTGAGTAAAACAGAGTTTGATCCGAAATTGGAGAGCTTCGTAAGCAGAAGCTGTGTATTACAGTCACAGAAATCTGACCTCCAGATCTATGGAGCTGCATATTTATGATTTTCCAATGCTTGAATAGATTTTAAAATAAACCAGTCTGTAAATTCAAGGGAAAATCTAACTGCAGCATTATGAAGTTGTGCAATGCAGCACTCCAGATTTGTTTTCTTCACAACTCTGTAGAACTGTGGGCAATATGTAACTAACTAACTGCCCGATTTATTTCTTTTACTTCTTTTCAAACTTCTTTTCAAATTTATTTTACTTCCTATTCAACAAAGGAATATCTTAGTAATCTACAGTATTGTGAATTTTAATGTATTTTTTGAAGGTATCATTTGACTTTTCAGCTAGGATCAAGGGTGGTGGTTCACCCATTAGAGACATAGGGGATTAAAGACAACTGGGTTGACTTTTTTTATATATATCACATACTTCCCTAGGAAAATTAGTGAGCTCTGTTTGCATTTGCACAAAAATAGCATTTTCCTGTCCCACGGGCATGTTGTGAGGGACCTCAAAGACTGAGATGTCTCACATATTGTTGTAATTGGAAGTCATAGAAAATGTGCAGCAGGCAGATATCCTAAATGTTAAAATTAAGTTGGAACTCAGAAGTAATTTCTAATTTGCCATTGTTGCCATCCAGTAGAAGATTAAAATAAGAGTATTGCAAATTTTTTCTTGGTCTCAAGTAATGACTGGGTGCATTTTGGTCCATCTTGGGACACACAAATAGGGTTCAGCATAACTCCACTGAAGTAGCTAGAACTAGACCAAGTTGGACTTCCTGGCAATCTGTCCTAGTGTCCCTACTCACAGTTTCGCAGTGACCGAAATGTTAGTTCACCTTTACAAAATACATAATTTTATTTCTTAGCTTCTACTTGATTAGTCACAGGTGAGTGACAAACTGAGAAGGTTTAATGCAAAAAGGGACCTGAATAGTATCAGTATCAAGCAATGAACATTACAACTCTCTTTC
>NW_009232396.1:9795-61960 GCF_000690835.1 Fulmarus glacialis
CTTGAGAAAATAAAACAACCAAAATAGGAGTGGTTAAAAAAAATGTACATTAACTTAAAAGAAACACCGCTTTCTGCTAAAAGGAGATAGCTATGATAAAACTACATAACAGCATTGTCAGTTGTCCACTGAATTGTAGAAGACATGACAGAAGTTGCTTTAAATTACTTATGGTAATCCAGTAGGCCAGTGCAGAATTTTTCCGTTCCGTAATTTTCTACAGATTTCCCCAGATACGAATGCTAAATAGCTCAAGTTAACGATTCCCACTCTTGCCACTGGAATGTGATGCCACGGTCCAACGTCTTTCACAGTTTTGGATGCATTTGTTAGTTTTTCTTTCATTTTCCTACCTCATTTTTCCTACGCACATTCTTCTCTATCAAAAAAAAAAAAAGAAAAAAAAAATTCTCTTCTCATTGTGAATATCTGCATTTCCAGTATCTGCAGACAGTAGGAGTCTTCACCCTCCCGTCTTTTTTCCTGAATGTATTTACAGTTAATGTTCTTTTCCATTTCAGTCTTTCTATTCCTTTGCTCACATTTTGCCACACTTGACTGCCTTCTTCCCAATTTTGCTGCCTTTCTGTGGCAGCCTTTACTCTCTCCTGCCAGCGCTGTGCCAGCTCCGCGCTGACTGCAATATAGCCATCACGTCCCCGCAGCGTTACCATGAGATCGTGTCAGATCAGAGTCATGCGGTAGTCATAGCAGATACGCCGCACTCTTCTCATAGATTACCTGTAATGCGCTGTAGCCAAGGCACAGGGTTCTATTAAGAAAAACGCCTAAGGACTTTCAGAGGAAATATAGGGAGCCGAAGAAAAATGATGTTTCAAACAAAAGGGAAGGGCCTCTTCCGCTTCAACAGGGTAGAGGAAAAAAGAAACTCTGTTAGTGATATTGCAAGCCACTAAAAATTGAGTGATTCAGACTTACAAGCAACCAACGATTACCTCTCGTGCGTCAGTCTCGATAAAAGCAGTATCGCCGTCTTTCCCTCTTCAGGCTGCATTCCTGTGGCCGTCACCAGCTTGGCGGGGCCTGGAAATGCCGTCATCAGGCAGTGTGAGGGAAACGTGGCGGATGTGCAGCCGTGCTGTGGCTACCGTAAGAGCTGGTGTGTTGGAACCTGAGAATACGGAGAGCTTTTGGGCTCTTTCTGTAACCTGCTCAGCCAAGGACGTTGCTGTATGTCGGGCTACAGGCCCTTCCTCTCGGGTTGCATGGGGAGCGTGGCTTAGATCAGCGGGGAGAAGAGGAAAAGAAAATAATAGCCCAGGTAGAAACACCTCAGTCTGTTTGGCCAGACCAAGACCCTGGAGATCAAAAGGGTTGGACACATACAAAGCAGATTTTGCTGAAACAGGGAAAGAACCGGTTTATGGCTTAAGGTAATGGGCTGCCTTGCCCAGATTCTAATGTTTAACACAAAATGGGGAAGAAGAAAAAACAAAAAAAAGAAAAGAAAAGCCTTATTTGACCAGCCTTTAATTCTTTTCCAATGGACTTACAATGTTTAGGTGAAAAGAGGTATCCCCCAGCTAGCCTTCCGAAGCCTGAACATGGAAATAAATACAATTTTCCTATAGCGGTTCACTCCAGCACATCCTTAAACAGCTGATTTCTCTGTTTTGCTTGTTAATAAATTTACATAAATATAAAAAATAAAACAAAGACACACCAAAATCTGCATACAAGAGTATACAGCAAGAGGGAAGAATAAGCCGTGTTGATTGGAGAATATGGAGTAATTGGAGAATAAGATGCTTCCATAATTTTTCTTATTCGCAATCATATGGAGAAGCCTTTCAAACACGGAAGATACCCTGTCTTTTAGATTTTGTTCCAGAGCTTGTCATTACAAAACAGTTTCTCAAATACCAAGTAAAAACAAGCTAAAAAAAAAAAGGGTTACTTCATGGTATCCATTCAAGAGTTTTGCTTAATACAGTGAGAGCAGGCTGCCATATTTACATAAAAATATTACCTAAGCCAAGGAAAAAGAGTGTTGGTAGACATAGTACTTAATACACTGTCTATTGTTCTGCTACTCCCTGAGCATCCCAAAGAAATTAAGTGCATTTCTGTAAAGCCATCACAATTCAGCTGCACTAGTGCTAATTGGCATATTAGGGTGGGAGTTGATTATGTGGCTTAGGAGGTGAATTGGTTTGTATCCAGACATAAAATGAGTTGTCTTGCAGAATGATATAAGGGGATTTAACTTTGCTGAGTCAAATTTCAGGAAAATAAATAGACCCAGAGGGTCAAATGTATTAAAGGTGCTGTGTCACTGTAACAAAACTATATTGCTAAACATGTTTTGGGATAGGGTTTGAAGTTTCAAATGCATAAATCTTAGCTTGTTTATTCCCGTGGCAACATGAACCACACCAAATCTTTTAAACCCTTTATTAAAGATAGAAAAAATAAGGGAGGGGGGGGAAGAATAAAAATATTTGGAATGCAGAAAAGTAAGGCTTTCATTTTAAAAATCTCCAATTTCTATTCGCTGTTAAGAATCTGTGTGAGGAAAACACCATTGTTTAACAGGCTTAAAGAGATAGACAGTAAGAAAGACAATTTATTGTTGTTTTTATTTTAGAAAAGAGAATTACTCAGTTCACTGAGACGGGCTGGAACTGCTACAGGAGCTGTTGTCAGAGCCCAGTCCTTCCCTGGAGAGGCAAGCAATACGAATAAGGGACAAAGAAGGCACAAGAGCTGCAGGGGAAGGGAACTCAGCCTCTCATTCTGGTGTTGGCTCTGAATAGCAAGTTCATTGCTAGAAAAACTCCAGCACAGCATATTGTCTGTTGGTCACACGGAAACACGGGAATTGCAGCAGTGCCCTGCTGTCTCTAACACAGCTTTTTGGAAGCTGTCCGTTAACAGCATCACAGCAGCTCTCCAAAGGACGTAGCTTTAACATCTCAAGCAGACTCTTCTTAAACAGAAAACAAAGGGAAACACACGTGAAAAAGGAAAGAACAAGGGAGGGAACAAAAGCACAAACCAGGGGGCTATGACAGTCGCATTCCAGGGGTTGTTCAGGATTTAGCCAACGCAAGGGGAGGTGTGAGGCCACCTGAATTCCTCCTTCTGGCCCAATCCTGTCTGTACACCCTTCATGTTGATAATAAACGCCCAGTGCAAAGGAGCCGTGGTGGACCGGCTGCAGGGGATGGGGCAAATGGCTGCAACTCTGCTGGGCTGTGGTCCCACTGTCTACCTATCTTCCTGCAGTTTGGGTCAAATTAAGCATCCTTGCAGCTGACTCACCAGGTTAGGGGCACCAGAGAGGCGGAATAGCCCATCCATTCCTGATTTTGCTCATCAGCTAGTCTTACTCTACAGTATATCAATTTTGTCCCACTAAATCTAGTCTCACAGTTTTTTTCTTTACTGGACATGATTTCAGCATAGACCTTGGGGCTTATCACTGGGTCTTTTCTTCTTGAAAAGACTGTCATTTTGTCTTTAATTTTTACTGACTTTTGCAAATTATTTTATGTAACAGGCTGAGCTGTACACTGGTCACCTTGAACTATTTAGAGCGTAGGCCTTGGCACAGCAGGATCTAATTTTTCTTGTTTGCAAGGACATTTCTTATCTTCTCTAAGGAATGAAAGTCTGTATAGTGGTCATTAAAGGTATTAGAATGCTTTTCATGAGATTAAATGTATCAACCGCCGTTGTCCTATCTAAACAATATGAAATCGTATAATTCAAGACTTTTTACTTGACATACATTCTCAAGGGGAACCAGTGTAAAACAATTCAGACATGTCTGACGTGTCTGACAGGCTGTAGGGGAAAATGTGCTGCGCTTAAAAATTCTGGTGTCTTCTGTGACAAAGCCTACGTCTCACAAGTTTGGTGCAAGGACTTAAAATCTGATAGAAGATTTGTCTCGGGGACATGCTGGTTTTATCCTCATGAAATAAATGTATGAAAAGTCATGGTGCACATTTAATAAAGGTGACTTTGATTTTAACAGCAAACTTTCCTAAAGGTCCCATTTGCTATGGATAGGCATCTGCTACCGTGAGCCATAAGAGGTCTAGGCGCCCAAAAGGAAAGCAGGGGGTCTGCCCTCCTCTGGTCCCAGCAGCCCCGTTGTTTGAATCAAGAATTCAGAGGACGGACTTGTACAAATGCACCATGGAGAAAATCTCAGACAGATATACGGGATGCCAGAGCTGTGCTAGATGAGGAACGGGGTCGGGAGGAGGGTTTGGGCAGTTAGGGCAGTCCAGCCAAGTAGACTGGGAGCAAAGAATGTCATACTGGGAGTGAGCAAAGAGCTAATCAGATTGGGAGATCAGGAGCTGGGATCCACTGTGACTTGCTGTATGCGGAGACCGCGTCTGGGATGAAGCGGGGAAGGCAAAGGACAAGGATGGTGAGAGGCCGGAGGAGACGCAGCAAATTAGCTTACATCTGGAGTATACATCTGCCTGATTACTTGTCACCCCAGCCGAGAAGCAAATCCTCAGTTCGTGTTTCTCACCAGTGCCCATCAGTGATCCTCTTCTGGGAGTGCTTTACTCAGAGGATGACAACCCGTGACTGGTAGTGGCACTCCATTAGCTCAAGTAGCAGAAATCTGTGCTAATTCTGCAGTTCTCATTCTGCTGAGGAAAATGAGGTATCGTGACGGAATTCATCTCTTTCCAGCTTGTTTTCATTTTTCTCTCTTTTTTCTGTTTAAGAAAATAAATAAAGAATTTGTTAACGAACATTACCGAGATTGCTAAGTCAAGCAATTGAAATAGGAAATACAGAATCGAATAAGTTATGTTTATTCTGTTTAATTAATTTTTCCTAATGTGATATTAGAAACTTATCTCCCCCTCTTATCCCTGTGTGGCCTGATAAGTAATTAGCCCAAACTCATTTACAGCAGAGAATATGCTAATACAACATAAATATTTCCTCCAGTATGTCTTTTTTTCATATGTCTTTGCTACACAGGCTTATTTTGTGCTCTCTGCGAGTTAGTACAGTGGAAAAACAAGAATGCAACTATGCAGTCATCCTGATTTATCTGTTTTGTACATTGTGCCTGCTGCTCTCGCATTTAATCTCGGTTGTTTCTAGGCTGTGCACTCTGGTCACAGACTGTCTTTTCATCTCTGTGTGGTATCTAGAACATTTTGAAAGTGACTTATGGAACAATAATGGCAAGGTAATTTCCCCAAATATCTACAAAATATAAAGGACCCTTTGCTCACTCAGGGGAGTAGCTTAATGCTGCCTAAGAGGAAAATAAAAAGCTAATCGTATTTTTCAAGGAAAATAGGGGCCCACGTTTGTGTCTTGGCTCACAGTCTCTCTTCGAAACAAGCCTTAATGTTCCAGCTTATGTGAGCTATGGCTGAAGCTGCCAGATCAGCCAGAGAGACAAGGTCTCGTATCAAAAGTCATTGTTTTCACAGAGATGAAATTAATCCAATATTAATCCAAGAAAATTACTGGAATTGTTGAGGAGTCTTAGCTGTTCCTAAGGGTTGTGGCTGCTCCACCCAACCGATAGCCTGCACAAGAGCAGATCTGCAGCGGGAATCTGAAGGAGAAATCATTTATTAGCAGATAATAACTAAAAGCGCAAGTCGCCCCGTTGTTCTCTGCCGCGGGGGCTCTTGATGCGGAGCCGGCTGTCGTGGCCGTAGGACCAGGGCAGCACAGGGCAGGGCAGGCAAGCATGCCACTTGTTTAATTTTGTCCCCAGTCAGTGCTGGGAGCTTATCTCCACCTCTTATCACTCCCTGGCCTGTTAGGGAATTAACCCAACCTCATTTACAGCAGAGAATATTCTAATACTGTGTAAGTATGTCTTCCAGTCTATAATTGAATGCTCTAATTATATAACAAAATTGAATGTCATAACGTAGATATTGCTTCGTCACGGCTGTGTTCTGGGACCCATGGCCTTCATCTTGATGCTTCCACTGCATAAAAGCAGGATACTTTGCAGCATGATCTCACCCGAGGAACTGTTGTATGATTAGGTGCAATGTGCACGATGCGCACTTCTATTACGGGTGAGGCAAGCGTGAGCTATGGTTTATATCCCCTCGCTGCTGTCAGTCTTGCAAGCAGCAAGTGATCCAGGCAGTGACATTTCGGTGAAGGTTTTGATTCCAGAAAACAAGCCTGTTCTTCAATGCACCCCCATTCAGAAAAGTGTGTAAATGCACACTAAACTTACCTTCAGTAGGTATTTAAAAAGAAGGCACACATTTAAGAGCCTCTCCAGAATAAGGCTCTTTACTTCAACTGCTATATACATATAAATACATATAGGTTTTCGTGGGCAGACTCCCAAATTAAAAAATATATATATATATTTAGTTGTTTAACTTGGAGAACAAGAACAACCTCATTTTGGAAATGAGGTTAAACCTCTGTGAAAATAGTGAATACGTTCTCATTATGAATACATGTAAGAAACACTGATGCTCCTTTATGGAGGCAGATGTCTAAAATAACAGCAGTCTGTACTCAAAACACAGACACATGCTGCTGCTCAGGACATAGGAATATATATAGCACAAGAAGGTGGAAAAATTTCACCAAAATGAGATACCATTGAGGAATCTGGGCTATGTGTGGGTCTGATTTTATGAAAAATGTAGAAGAAAGCCGAGAACAGACTACAGAGTTTGGCTTTAAAAAAAAAAGCATAGAAATAGTGTTTTGTATTAAAACTTGGCTAGGAAGTGGGTGGGAATTGTAGCAGAGACGGTATATCCTGAATGTCTCTGTATCAGGGCAACAGGAGTCTGTGTGCCCTCTTACATCAACACCATCACCTGAAAAAGCACGCTCAGATCTAAGCTCGAACTTAACAAGCTGAAGCTGAAACAACTTGGGAGATCACTCAAATAAAAACTGACTACTTATTTTATAGATATTAGTAACCTTGCAGATCAACACCAGATTGCACACCCAAATATTTACGGTTAAACAGCAGAACTGTCTTTAATGCAACACAGTTTGATTAAAGATCTCTCATTCCGTCTAGGTAATAAAAAATAAACCATCATTGCTTATGACGCCAGTAGGCTCCAGATACCTTTGAAGATACATGAAAGGCAAAAACCCTTTAATCAGGGATCACTGTGGCATGACTACCTGAGTCCCACACCTGACAACTCTTCTTGGCATGGACTTTCTCCCCCGTCTATCATGACTGCAGCAATCACACGGCAGTGCCTTGGCAACAGGCCCCCGGCTCCTTGAAGCATTTGGCAGAGCGCTTTAGTCTGGACATCAGCTACTCTCTGCATCTCTGGAGCAAGAGCTTTATTTTCCTCCCCTTCAGTAACTATTACCTCCAGTGGCAGCTAATAAAACAAGGTAGCTAACGCAAGTTTTGCTTCACAGAGAAAACAAAGCAATTATAGGGAATAGATTTGATTTTCTAGTAGCCCTTAGGTTATTCTCACTGTCCGCTTGCTATAGCACGACTGGGACATGCAGTGGAAGCTAGTGTCTTCCATTCCTCTCTCATTCGTTGGTGTTTCTAGCGGACATGGTTGAGATGGATCACTGTCATTCCTGTGAGGTGGGTCTTCTTAAGATCTCTAATGAGCGTCCTCCTCTTCAGACACGCTGGTCTCCACTTGAGAGTCTCCATTTTGTGGGGGATTCTCGGGGGCTGCCATTCAGAGAACGCACACCAAATACATCCCGTGCTCCCTGCTGACTCTGGCGAAAGATGAGCTGGTGGGCTGTTCAACTCTGTGCTGAGGATAGAGCCCAATGTTCAGACTTTTTCATAGGCACTTTTTCTTTCAAGGCATCTAGTTTTCTAGCACCTTTGATGTCTCTACTTTCCAGGGTCTATTTTAGCATTGTAATTACATGTAAATAATAATTTTTAAAATCTTGTTTTTGTTCTGGGACTGAATATCTTGGATTTCCATATGTTGAAACGATCGTGAACAGTGGAAGACTCTCCTATCCCTGCTGTCGGTTCCTTCCTAGTTACTCAGGAGTGGGATATGGACAGGACAGGCAAGCTGTTCTACTTTCCCAGAATTTGTGTTTTCTAACATGACTTTGATGCTTGGTATTAAGCTTTCAGGGACGTTTGCTTTGATAGCTAATTTTGAATCCTGATTGGCTTACTTTTTTTGCTAGGTTATGTATCTTCACAGCTTTTTTCAGGTTTATGGCTCAGTAATACAATGCTGCTAGCACAATTTACGCTTCCAAGATATGTGTAATCCACCCCATGGTATGCTGCTACTTGTGCTGCCTACACAGTAGCTATGTATGATAATGCAAAACAGCAACAGAAAGCAAGCGTACCCTTGTTTTACACCAGTGTTCAAACTGAACCAACTATTACTTAGATGCACTCCCAGATGCAGCCATCCATCCCTCTCTGCAAGGCCGTGATGATGGAGGACGAGCTGAGTGCTGTAGTTCCACAAGGCGTTCCCGAGGCCGCTGTCAAGTAACCTTAAAAAAATCAATGAAACTGGTGATGAGCGAAGCCTGTCATTGCATGTGTACTTTCAGGATGCTCTTTTGTGTGAATATCCAGTTTTCTGGGCCTGAGTCCAGAGGCTGTTTTCCTCCAATTCTGCATCCATCATCTGTGTCATCTTGTGCGGATTCCACTACAAATGACCTCCCCTATAGCGTAGGGCAGAGAGACGCTTTCCCAGTCTCGTTTTTAAATATTTTAACAACTCCATGTTCCCCCTCATCCAAAGTTGTTTTTTTCCCAGATTTTATTCAACAACTTTTAAAATTTTACTTCTGCAGTGACGTCGTGGGCTCTTAGCATTTCTGCTACGATCAAATTGTCTTTCATTGCGTTGTTGCTGCTACCTGCTGGACTACAACTTGCTACTTGATATCACTACTGAGCCAGTGGCAACCTCCTGTTGTTTGAAGTCACATCATCTCGTGTCACAGAATCTCATGTCAAGATAGGGCTCAGTTTTTGCTGCTGACTTCTTTAAAATGCTTTTCCCATCTATTTTATCTCTGTTGTACGCATTTCCCTATCTTTGCTTCTGATCAGCTCATTTCCTGTTTAAACTAGCCGCACAGGATTTTTGTAACTCGGTAAACAAGATCTGTGGTTTCCTACCATGGCAGGAGCTTCAGTTTCAAGTGTTAGGACTTCAATATATCTCTGTTCATCTTTCCTTGAACATTATTTTTCACTGATTTGTCTGCTTTCATGTTCCTTTTTGTAATTCCCCACTTTTCATCGGTCTTAGCATGGAAGAATTTTTATTTCTGAGTTTTTGTTTTCTTTCTGATGCATCCTTTTTGGGCTTGCCCAATTTCTTGTTATGCCCGTATTGAAGCTGCAGCAGATATATCACATTGTTTCATGAGGCAGCAAGGAAAATTTAATGGCTCACTCCCACTGAGAGGGCCCTGCCCAACCTTAATTCCTTCCAATCTTAACCACGTGTTCCCACCTCCTCCTTGTGCTGTGGTGCTCATCTGTCTCGTAGTGAAATAGTTCAGCTAACTAAATCAGCAGAAAGCCAACCAGTTTAAAAAAATTAATTAGCTTCTGCCAGGTCGGTGAGCTGAAACAGCTCACAGAGATGTTGGACAAGGGCCAGCACTAGCTCAAGAGAGAGACTAGGAACACCAGGACAGGACTTGGAGAAAGACAGGATCACCTTACACAGAGGGCAGCAGCTAAGTTCTACAGCGTCTCAGTCACACTGGGAAATGGCACACTGAGCATTCTCCCTTTGTAACACTATTTCTCCACCTCACCTGCCCTTGGCTCCAACAGCGACTTAAATCACAGAATCACTGAATGATCCAAGCTGGAAGGGGACTCAGGAGGTCCCTAGTCCATCCACCCCACTCAAAGCAGGGTCAATGCTGAGCTCAGACCAGGCTGCTCAGGGTTTTATCCAGTCATGTCTGGAAAACCTCCAAGGATGGAGACTGCCAAACCTCTCTGGGCAACCTATGGCAGTGATTAATTATCCTCACATTGAGTTTTTCTTTTCCTTATAAGTCTGTGTGTGGTCAAAGTCAGAATATCATGCAGCACTGTTTCGTTTTCAGCTTCATATCACCGATTTCTAAGTCATTTTCTCTTTGAAGTCCATCCTTCCCATACTTTTCTGCTTGGCATTACAAAGACCATCACTGATACCACCAGTTATATAGCACATCTGACCCCAGATGGTGTTCGTGGCAATATCTATTTCTCGGACTCTTTTTGCCACATTTTTAAGCCAGCAAGCTGCTTAGAAATATGTCAGACAAAAAGCACAGATCAGTCTCTCTCCCACCATTTTGGTAGATCTTTCACACGCTCGTAATATTTTAACACAAGGCCTAGGTCGACTGTCTGACCCCAGCTCTGCTTTACTAAAAAATGGTTGCTAAGCTGTGAGTGACAGCACATAAACTTAAGCCAAGCAAGATATATAAAAAAAGCAGAAACGAGGACAGAAGTGAAATTGTTGAGTCGGTAGCAGTCACTCAAGGACTGAAGGAAAAAATACTAACTGAAAAAGCCCTAAAACCCTGAGAAAAAAATCAAGATAGAAGATAGCAACTCAGCAAAACTGAGGCTCAGCCTATTGCAAGGAGCCACGGAGACTGGCACTCCCCATGTGATTACGATCTGCCTGACCAGCAGAAACCCAGTGGGTACCTGCATCAGAGGCGGTTGAGGACATTAGTGCTTAGGCTAATATCGTGTTAGTCCCAGCCATTTATTGCGTGAACAATCCAACAAATAGCATAATTGTTGCATACTCATAAATTGTGTTTGTGATCCTGCTTTTGAGCCTCCATGCACAGGAAAAGACACCCAAATAAAAGTGACCAAAAATGCTGAGAGGGTTATACCGTATCACTGCTCTATTCATATCTTGATTGTTATATTCACCTTTGGTATTAAAGTGGTCCATGCAAAGAAATAGGCTGAGTTTTGGTAGTTCTTTAATTCCTACTTTGAAGGCCATTTTGGAAGTGCATGCTTGTGCTCTTCTCCGCATTTCTCTGTCATAGCACGGCATTGTGCAATATCCATTTTGGCATGTGGGGTGCAATGCATCGCTCAGATCACCTGTTTTGCTGGCACACTTCCTTCTTCTCCATCCTAATTGCCAGATGACGGTCTGCCTTCCTGGGGTGACTCAGCCTGCAGGCTGGCTGGCTCACCCATCATTCCCTCCGTCATCCGCACACGGATGTGTGTCAAGGCAGGATATGGGTGGAGATGGAAGCGCAGCCCAATTGCAGAATCAAGAATGCAAGAGGGAATGCGTGAAATTAATACTGGTAGAGTGCAAATGCTGGCTTTCTTCCTAAAGTCTTAAACTCTACCCACCTCTTAGGATAGCTTCCAGCAGAGCCAAAGAATTGGGCTGGTGTTGCCAGGGAAATGGTATTCACAGGCATGTCATAAATTCAGGCAATTCACTGTATCATCCCTTAGCCAAAGCAGCTAGCCACCGAAGCGGAAAAAAAGAAAAAAAACAACTAGGAACAAATTTTTTAAAAAGTGATCTTTTGAAGTTGAAATAAACTATCAGTTTATTTCAGATAAACAAGATTATTAAGAAAAATTAAACAGTGGTGGGAATGTAAAGGTTTGGGAGAAGATGCTGAAGAAGATGGAGGGATGAGAAAAAGTGGCAATTTGGCTTATGAAGCCCCATGCTTCTGTAGCAAGGTCAGCTGTAATCCTACAGACTCATCAAGGAGAGAGTTGTCTTGAGTTTGGGGAAGGAAGGAAGGGTGAGTCTGCTGTCCCATACATTTTTGCTGTGTGAGGAGCTGGTAGTCGGAGCAGTAGCCCTCAATGACGGACCAACACCTGGTGATCTGCCCAGCAAGAGGACCCCGGCAGCTTGCCAGCATTTAGCAATTTAGTCCAACAGGAGCTCTGAAAAATTTCTTTTTCCGTTGGTGGATCAGTACAGATATGTGGCCTCACTAGGCTCAACGCAGTCAACACAATTGTTTTGGCACATGCACAGTTGTTTATCAAGGCATGCAAACATGCAGTGCCACTATCGCCTCAAATCAGCAGAGTTAATTTTAACATACACTAAAGTTTCCTGGAAGCCAAAGGAAATCGAGTTCCAGTTGAAAATTAGGCATACGCGTAAACATCTGCCAAATTGCAGCCTGTATACATGACGTGATGCCTGGTGTTATATGTTTTCTGGTTTACAAATGTGAAAAAATTCCTTCGGATCTAAAACTACCCAAACTTTCTCGTAACATGAACGGGACCTTTTTCTTCTCAGATGTAAAGAAAAATTTTTGAAAGAAAATGCATGAGTTATGAATAGGTGACTACATACAGCTTTTCAGAATTCAAAAAAGATGACTTTTCCATGCTCATCATTAACAGTAGTTAACCTTATTAATTCCTAGCATTAATCATTCATGCAAATGAGCAGCCGCCTAGAGGAGAGCGAGACCCAAAGCACTGTCAGAGCCGAGGGAATGGCGGGTGCAGCTCACCTTCTCCAGTCTAAGAGCTGCCTGGACGCCGAGCAGCTAACACTGTCCCACTGGCCAGGAAGCCCACGGGCAGCCCAGACAACCTGCCCTTTCTCCTGCCAAACTGGCTGGAGCTTGAGAAGGAGCTGGGGCTTCCACGAGGATGTTGTAGACACAGGGCATGAACCCAAGGAAACCATGCTCCAATGGCTCCAATACTCCACTAAGAATGAATCTATTAACTGCCGGTGGTGTCACCTGATGGGAGCATATCAAATCTGTATTTAAGAAGCAGAAATAATTCAATCACTTACAAGCTACTGAATCCTACTGGCATTATATGTAGAGGTTTAGAACACATTTTGAAGGAAGTAATAATTGATAGCTGGATAAATGGAAAAAGGGATTAAAATGCATTGATCACTTGAAAATAATAGATCATGCTAGAAATCATTTTCTTCAATAAAAATGGAGACAAACATAGTTTCAGGCTGCTGGAAAAAAAATAGCATTTGGTATAAATCAAGCCTCAACGAAAGTGTTAAGTGGTACTTGTATAAATATGCCACATTGGACATGCTGTGCATGCAATACACACTATAATGATATGCAACATCATTTAGGAATGGATCATAACATCGATACTTAGCAAAAAGAGCAGTGAGTAAGGCTGACCATGATCCCTCATCCTGCTTACACCGTCAAGTCTTTAGAACACATTGTTTGAGTAAGATAAGTTTTACAGTTACATTTCGCAGCCAAATGGTGATTAGTGCCTGTGATATATACAAAGTTGCATGTGATGGAACTTCATAAGCCTGTGAAAAATATGGGGCTGGTTAAATTGAGGACTGTGGAGAGAGAACACCTGAGAAGTTAGGATATGAACCCAGGAAGTGAGTGAAAGATATGAAAGAGAAGAGCAGAATGTTCCTACTAAAAGAGCTGGAAAGGGAATTCCAACGTAAGAAGAGCAAGATGATGCAGGCCTGAGCGGATCTTCAGCAGCGAGGACATCACATCCAGCACAGGCGCTCTAGTACAATGTCACCACAGCGCTAGTTATTAACATGGCAGTTCAAAGTGACTTGTCATTAAATGGTGGCAATTGTCACTAAATTTGAGCAGCCACGCAATTGCACGCTGCTGACTTGTATGTAGGGGAGAGGGGGCGTTACATCCTTTGGTAAGAACAGAACGACTTGTGGTTTGTGCAGCACACCCCAAATTCAGAGAGGTGGAGCGAAAACTGAAAACAAAGTCCTTTCAGCCCTAAGAGATTACCAATGTAGGAAGACACATTTACCCGTTTTCCTGGACAACTGTCCCCAAACTTCCTCCTCCTACATCCTTTCTCAAACCTCCAAAATACCAGGAAATGCGGTGCAGATTCAGTGCATTGTATTCCTTCTTCTGAACAATGGTAGCCCAGCTGGTTGCCTGCTTTTGTAGGTGCTAGTTTAATGGCTGCCACTGGTACTTTCTGGGATTACGCACTTGGGTTTTTCCACGTTGCTTCTGTCGCCTCATGCCCTTCTCTTGAGAAAAAGATGTTCTAGATTTAGGTTAAACCATAGTGATACAAATGAACGGTTGCCCCCGGCATGGTTCTGTGGACTGAATAGGCTGAATCGAGACATGTTTTCCTCACAAGAGCATATCACTGCAGTAAGAGCATCTCTTTCGGAAGAATTAATTAGAGAGGAAATAGATACTGAAAAAGCCTGAGCGAGAGGGGTGAAAATAGAAAAAGAGAAGGAGGCAGCTGGGGAAGGGAAGTAGCTACAAAAGAGGAAGAAACATGAGCTAATCAAGGGGAGAGAGTATACTTTTCAGTGTTTTATACAACATCATTGCCAAAATATGTCAATATTGGTTGTTTGCGTTTGCGCAGACTCCTGGCTGCCTCTGTGGCAACCCCATAGCTCCTTCCTTCCAGCCGATGGCAAGGAAGCCACAGCGCGCAGCCAGCTTCTTTCACTCGCCTGGCGAGGAGCAGCTTCATGGGGCCCTTGTTAAAGTCCTAGAGCGGTTTAAGCAGCTTAAACTGCTTTATAAGCTTAAAGTATCTAAGTCTTCAAAGCTGCTTAAAGCTATTTAAGCTGCTTAAGACACTTTAGGCTGTTGGCGTGTGCCATGGGGCTGTACGCAACATCCTGGCCCACAAACCAAACAGTTCACCTTCGGGTTTGCAGGTCCCAGCAACGAAACCGCCTCACCAGGGCTGCCCTAAGCAAGCTCAGCTGAGCTGCAGTTTGTTCACTTGGGTCTAATTGTCCCTCTGCACTTTGGGATTAAGGCTGTCCTTGACACACAACAGGTTTGTCCCGGGATCTTTGAACTGCTGCAGTTTTTTACTGTTGTTCAGCAAGGGTGGGGTGTCTAGCAGAGGACCTGAAGCTAGCTGGGTTCATTAGGTCAGTGTTCATCCATTTGCACAGCAAAATTCACAAGCTCCGGTGTTTGTTTATAGGAGAGAAGGTTCTCGTGCGGTATGAAACCATTATTCTGGTGTCTAAAAGTCATGTATATTTTTAAAAGAACAAAAGGACCAGCAGACATTCACTGAAGTATGGCCTAATCAATAAACACCAAACCTAAATATTTCTGAACTTCTGAAAAGTCCTATTTGGTCCAGACCATGATCTTACCTTTGAGGCATATGACCATCTTTTACTAGAGTAAAGTAACAATGGTGACTGCAAACACTTCCAGTGTTCACAGTCATATTTGGGTCAACACCACAGTGCAGTGTGATGAGCATAGATTTCTCTAGAAAACATTTCTGAGACAGTTTTTTTTGTATTAAGTAGTGACTGGAGTTTGTCAGAAGTTTTACACAGGTTTGAATTTCTAACAAAGAGCACATTTTCTGAAAAACTTAGTTTTGCTCAGTTTTCCTTCGGGAGTATGATTTTAAAAAGATTTATTTTGAGCTAACACAAAAAATATCATATTGCAGAATGCTTCTTCAGTTGCACTGTAATTCTGGTTGGCATTTTCTTGTGTATACTAGGGTCCCTGGAGGACTGTGGCTCCTATGTTCATTGTACACCATGACTGCAACATTTTGGTTTTTGAATGTTGAAAAGTTCAGTTGTAATTCAAGCCCTCAAAACTTTCCAACTTTTCCAAAACACTTACATTTTTTCTCATTCCCATCTCCCATTCCCATTTTTCTAATTTTCCAAATTAGAAAAAATCCTGAAATTTTGATTAAAGACAATTACTAAAATTCAGAATTTCTCACAGACTGAGAAGTCCTGACTGGTTAGTTTTACTGAGGTCTGTATCTGTGCTGTTGTTTTGCAGACCCACTGGCATGAAAACAAGATTTTGTCCTTTTCCATTGGCAAAGATGATTTGATCTGTGTTTATTTTGGATACGTTTGTTTAATTCCTCATTTGAGCACTATCATAAATGATTAGGTCATTACTGCCCTGGGAAAAAAACTAGTTTAATAATTAACTTGTGCCTGCAAAGCCCTTCAACAACTCGGAAAAAATACTGTAGATTGCACATGAATCATAGAAATGTAGACTTGGATGGGATCTCAAGGGGTTATGTAGTCTGTTATTCCTCAATATTTTTAATCAAAACTGTACCTAACTTTCCTGACATAAAATAAAAGCAAACAAAAAAACCCCACAACACAAAATCAAAGGAAAACAAGTCCTTTTTTAAAAAAGTCCAGAGAACAACCTGTGCAATCTTCCATAATGGCTAATGAATATGCCCAGGACAACACGTGGAATTTTCAAATGCTTTCTTAGCAAAAACCCGTTATGGATTACCTTGTAATAACTTGTACGCTCTGTCATGGTTCCAGGGATCTCAGCCACCTTCTACAAAACATTCATCTGGTCCACCTCCTCACTTCGAAGAAAGACCACAATTGTCTTGGTAATTGTAGATGGCAGTCCCTCTGATTTGTACCTAAAAGCATTAATGATAGGGATTATGCAACCTTCTTGGGTAATATATTCCAGTGATAATCTTTTCTTCTAGTTACAATGTGTTACTGTAATACCTATTATAGTATAGCTAAAAAAGTTTCCTTCACATTCTGCCCATATATTTAGTGGGCATGAAAAAACGTATCACTACCCTCCTCATAATAACCTTTTATGTACTTGAAGACTGTTGAACCTCATATAGCCTTATATTTTCTAGATTAAAACAAAAGCAAAACTTGCAACCTTGCTTTATGGATCCGATTTTCCAAATTTCTTGTCCTTGTTGATCTTCCCTGGATTGTTTCCATCTTATCTACATCTTTCTTAAATTATGGTGCTTCAGAGTAAAATGCAGTATTTTAGCTGAGGCCTCACCAGTGCCAAGAAAAGCACACTAATTATCTCGTCTTACATATACTGTTGCGAGCAGAGCAGACAATTCAGGAGAATCTAGAATTACATTTATCTCTTTCCTTCAACAGCATCACACTGTTGACTCATTCATGGCCCTCATTAATCACTAGATCTTTGTCTACAGTGGCATTCTGTAGTTGTGCTTTTGATTTCGTCCTCCCAAATGTAGTCCTCTGCGATTGTCTTTGTTCACATTTTTAATGTTGGATTTCAGAACCTTTCAGAACCTACCAAGATAATTTTGAATTCTAATTCTGTCCTTGAGCACATTTTGCAAATCTTTACATGGTGTCATCTACCAAGCTTATAAGTATAGAATTATTTCTAATTCTGTCATCTAAGTCTTTATTGAAGCATTGAACAGAAGCCTATCTGTTAGGAGCTGTGCAAGTCTCCTCTTCAACATCCTATTAGTGCGCTACCAACAGTCATGTGTTAGGCTTACATTTAACAGTGGATTGAATTAGGAGTAATTTGAAATGGGACAGCTTTTACCAGTTCATTTATGAGCATACAGGACAGTGTCAGAAGCCTTACTTAGGTCAAGATACACCTTGGGTCAATGTACGGTCATTTCTACTGCTTTTCCTTATCTATTGGACCAGTTGCCTTGTTCAAGAAGGAAATTAGATTAGTTTGACAAATTCACGTCGTCTGTTCCTTATCACCTTATTATTCTTACGGTGTGTATGCATTTACTTCTCAATAATTTGTCCCACTATCTTTCTCAGTATTGAAGTTAGGCAGTGTACTCTGTAATTCCCTAGGTTCTTCATTTCCCATTTTTAAAAGCAGAAATGGTTATAACCCTGCAAACCAGGGCTGCAGCCAACAAGTTCTTAATAGTGCCCAAATCTGAGCCTGCTGTGAATACCATGTTTAAGAAATCTTATTAAATTTTTCTTTTCTTTTCTTTTCTTTTTTTTTTTAAAACCGTGTGACATGATGGCAAGAATTAACAAGTCTTTAAACCGAGGGGGTTGTTTGTTTAAAATAATTTGCAAAATACATATTGTAATGTCAGATCTCTGATCACTACCAAAAATCAGAAGTGTGATCCCAACATAGCTGCTGCAGGCCCCGGTGACTTATCCATTCTTCCAGGAACTCTAAGAGATAAATTGAGAGCCCAGTATGTATTAAGTGAATTTCAGCAAGCTCTAGAGTCTTGTGTATGTCTGATTTATTCAAACATTCTTTTACTTGTTTTTTCCCTATTCTGGCATATGTCCTTCCCTTTGTTAAAAAAATAGTGTTGTTAAGTACCTATCATTAATGTTTATGTGCACGTGAAGAATGTAGCAAAATAAATAATAAAACATTTCACTCTTCTCTGCATATCTATTATTTGTGCCTCCGCCCTTCTCGATATTTATATAGAACCTCTTTTTCTTCCATTTTATGCACCAGGAAAGTTGTAACTCATTTTTGTGACTTAGTCTTCCTAGTTTTATCCCGAGATGTTTATGCTACTGTTTTATTAACTCATCTCACTTATATGCCCTTGCTTTCACTCTTTGTCGGATTTCCTTTTTGATATTCAGGTCACCAGAGAATTCCTGATGCAGCTATACTGGTCTCTTACTATTTATCTGTCTTCCACATCAGGATGGTTTGCTGGTGCACCTACAGCACTGTTTCATTTACTCACGGGTTTATTTTCCTTATAATTTGTTCACATGGGACAATTCCTAGCAGCACTCTGAATTGCTGTGGTATATAGTGGTCATTTTTTTTTAACTAGCTTCATTTAAAAACAAAACAAAGCTGGTATGTTTCATCTGACATTTTTCACATGAGAAAAATAACAGGTTTAAAATTGATAATACCTGGCTCTAAGCAATTTAATTATATCCCATTTTAAAGAACTACTTTGCCAATGAAAAAAAGGCATGTCAGGATTTCAGCACGATGATTTATGATTCTGTCATAGTGACAGATGTTCTTCATGTATCTCTAACGTCGTAATCTGGAATCAATGTGCTTTTTTTCATGTTTACTGGTAAAAAGAAATGCACTCTACAAATACATTGTTATTTGTCTTCCAGGCCTTGCCCTGCATTAGCTTGGAAAACTGGTCTGGTTTTGAGATAGTAGTAAAACCACTTTAGTAGTGATACTGTACCAGAAGACTAGCACTGCGGACCCAGTTGGGCCCCCTTGCTGGACGCTTACCAGGCTGATACGCTCAAATCCAGCGAGGATCCGGCACGCTGCTGCGCTCCTCCGAATCTTGGCAGACTTCAGCCATCGTCTCCATCTTCGGCTTCTCAGTTCATCCTGCAGGCTGAGATTCCTGATCTTAAGCACCCCTCGTCTGAATTCAGAATTCATTACCCGTACCTCTTGGCTGCTGAGATGAAGAATTTAAGCCTAGTGGGAGAGAGAATCACTGAAGCATGAAGAGAGAAAGGCATTGACTCGTGGAGGAAGGGAGGCGTCAAACTGTACCAGTAAGGAGCTTCTTTCTGCCAGTCACCTTCTCACTCACTGCGGTTCAATAGCCCCCTATCTCTACCCCTTTCTTATGTACAAGAATTGTTCTTGGCACCCATGTTTCTGCTTAAAGGACTGCTGAGAGAAGCTGAAGAACCAAGACATTTTAGTTCGATAAAGTGGTAGAGTGACACGGACACATGAATATCTATATACCTCCTTCTTGAAGTTTTGCTGATGCAGTGTTGTTACACTAAAGGTTTCTACCAGCACAGCTCTATCAACCAGGCCACGTTGATGACAGCTGTGGGATAAACATAGCTAAGGTTCAAAGGTTCCCCAAAACACATCTCATCTTGTTGTAATAGGGAGCTTCCTAACAAAACTTCTGCTCCTATCGATTTCTTACTATGAGGGCATTGCTCTGCAGTCCAGATCTCTGCTACAGTTATGTTTACTGGTTAGTCTTGTTCAGCTCTGAGCTCTCAGAAAAAGGTGCGGAGAACCATCATACCACAAAAGGAAGAAGTTATAGGAAAACCACTTTTACCAGATATGACTTTATAACCTGTCTTCACTAGGAAAAAAAAGTGTGACCAGATATTAGTTCACATTGAACTCTCTGAGAAGACCTTGCAGACTATAGATCTTACAGCTTAAAGTAACCCCACAAAAGCATGTTACATGGGTATAATTTCCTTCCCAAATCATTTATTTAATAGCTTTTATTCAACACTAGTCTAGACTTTGGTGACTATGCCTTGAATATTTTACAAATTCCACTGTTTTCTGTCATTCTATATTCTGTGTTTCATATGCAGAGATCCAAACCCACAGTCTTCAACCACATCTACGTTACAGTCATTTTTCCAGGGCATAGTCCTCTCTCTTTTTCCGGCTGTCACAGTCAGCAGAGGAATGGACTTCTGGGATCCTGTCTGGCTTGAATGATCTACCTTCTTGCATTCTATTGACCCATTACAAAGTAATAAGTGAAATAAATGTGGTGGTCTTATCTTTTCCCTGCTGGATAAGATTCCGCATCACAAAATCTGCACTATAATTGGGAAGCCTCAGAAGCTTTTCAAAGGGTTCAGCTGTGGAATAGTATAGGGCAACAAGTTAAAACTGAAGCAAAAGGCTTGCATGTTCACTTTTTTCCCTGTGCTCAGCCTTAGTCAGCCCTGTTACTAGCCTGATGATTTTACAAGCTATAGATTCACTCATAAAAATGTAGTGAAATACTGCAACAAAGAGTATTTGTTAACAGTGAACCCTCCAGACTGGCGCTATTTTCTTATTAACATCTTGAAAAGCACTGAAAACCAGGCTAGGCTAAGAGAGAACAGTTATGCACTGAGAGATGCATTAATGTCTTTTGCTCCCTCTCGTGTCTCATTTCTATGAATGAGCTAGCAAATAGGTGCAATCATCAATAGGCAATCCAAATGCTGAATTTAAAGACTGACTTCCTGATTATTATCAACAGAGGATGACATTGCTACATTCTGGGGTTTCCTGAATACTGCATCACAGATTGAACTAAACCAAGTCTGCCCTGCTTATTTCTACCGCATGACTAATAGTGAAGATGCCTGATAAGTACAAGGACGTCTTCTACTGTAGAAGTCGAAGGCACAGCTACACGGATAGGGGCCCAAGGGAATCAAACTCAACTGTGTGTGCTCAGGGATGCTGGGATTCAGGCCAGTCTGGGAGCTGGAGAGGCACGAGAGTGCTCTCCACCGCTGCTGATAACCCCTGACCCTCATTCAGAACAGTCGCGCGACTTCCAGACCACAGCTGGCGCGCAGGACGCAGGTGCAGAGCAAGGGCGGAGGAGTTTGGTTCTAGCCATAACTGCCCATGTGGAAATGGTTTGAGATACTCAACCGCAAGCTAAACTTAGCAAAACTAGAACATGAAAGAAAATTACTTTTATGAAAGCTACAAGAGGCCTTATTTTCAAGATTTTAGAGCTTATCAATGTCAGTTCTGCAGAGCTTCAGACATCTGCAAAGTTGAAGGCTCAGACTCTATTCTTTAGGATTTAGGAAATCAGCAGAAGTTAACCTTCAGGCAATAGACGTGCAAATAATTCACTATTGTGGTGCAAATACAGAAATCAAGTTTCACAGACAGTTGCTATTTCTTCCCTTCCTCAGGGCTGCAGATCTTTCAATTTGTTTGGTCTTTTAAAAAAAAAAAAAAACAAGAGTCATTGTTCAAAGATTTATACTTGCAAAATCAATATATCTGTCAGCTACTACACAAACTTATTTGGGTTTGAAATATTTACAACATGGTGGAAAAGCAAAGTATGAGTGGAGTTCTTTGTGTTATCACAAAGCTGTCTGTTCAGAAAATGTTCTTTTTAATTTTCTCCATTTTGCAGAAAGCCAGAAACAATAAGCAGTAATCATATTATTTCTTTTTAAACATATACCTTTAAATAGAACCCTTAAGTAAAAATAATAACAATACAGCATCTGATAAAAATACTTGATCATGGTCATGAACAGACATATTCATGTACTTTTAAGTCACAAGTATTCTATCTACTTTAGTAATTTGGTCATAGCAATAGGATAGCTTTGAAGCAAATCCCCAGACTGTCCCCACTTGTCACATGTTAGTTGGTTTCTCAGGGAGGTGCTGGTGTGCACAAAACAGATTCCTGTTCGATGAAACCAAACCAGGAGTTCTGCTCCACAGCACTGCAACACTCAATGGAGTAGTGGGTCCTAAATCCTTGTGTGGACTTCCCACTACAAGGACCTTCAGCATGTAGCTAAGGCACGTGCATTCCTAGAAGGCTCTCAGACCCTGAAGGGTGGCCTCAAAGCCTGAAGGAGGTTGCAGGGTCAAGTACTGCATATATCTTCCTATCTGCTGTCAACTGCCAGTTCTCAACTGCTTTAGTGGTGTCTGCCTATCTGCTGCTTTATCCTAATTCATCCAGACTTCAGATCTGAAACCTTTCTCTTCTCATTTTTCCTGCCTTCTGTTGTTGAACCCCCTTGCTGAACCCATCTTTCATTATCCTCCTCTTTGTTTTATCTCTTCTCCACACTTCTACTCTCCTCTACCACACTGGAAGCTCCCTCTTCCACCTGCCAAAAAATTTGGATAACTGCAGCCTGCAGTCCTGAAGATATGACGTATCCCATGAACGCGTGCCATGAGAGAAAGAGGAGTTTCTCAAGGGGCAAGATAAGCCAGTGGCAATCTCAGAAGGTTGAGAAACTCCCACCAGCTGTCACCTGCAAGTGATGAATAAGGCTGCCTTAAAAAGTCAAAGATGAAGATAGTCTTCTTGCAGACCAGTGACTATAATCAGCAGTCAGGCCTGTGCCCAATACAGGGAGCTTGAGAAAGTCTTTGGGAGGGAGCATGCCACTGAGCCAGCGTCTGCTTTGGATTTCCACACCATGAATCTCATCATGTCCCCATGTAGGAGAGTCTGGAGGAACGTGAGCCCTTGGACATCACTCTTGGCACCCTGGACCCAAGACCCACAGCAGACTCCAGGGGGGGGCACATCCAGGGATACCTCTTCAGCTCCCTCCCCTACAGAGCAGATGCCAGCCACCTCCTCTGCCATCAGCCCCAGTTCTGACCCCAGCAGATGTGTACCCTGTTTCTACAACGTCTCTGAACTAGAAGGATGGGGATGGGGGAGCTGTAAGATTTCTGGTGGGATTACAGCACTGGTTTCAAAGCTGTGGAGAAGGGATGGATTTTGCCAGGCTGCCCATGGGGACTATTGTGTTTCGAAATGCACTGGAGCCATAAGCTGTAGGAAAAGTCTCCTGCAGAGAAACTGCGTGCATCAGAAACCTCATGACCCAGCCCCATCCCGTACAAGTGCATGGCTCATTGCCAGGGCCCGGGTGAGCTGCACATGTCACGATAAAGCAGTTATCTGAGGCCAGACAGTAAGCCCCTGCCCGGCTCCTCCTCCTCGCTGAGCAGAGCCGGCTGTAGGCTTGTGACAGTCCCACGTTTTGTTATTTGAATGCTTTTGCCAGCCTGTTTCTGTTAGCTGCACCTCTTCTTCTCATACCTATCCTGGGCCTTTCCTTCAAGCCTTGCCTAGTTTCTGCTTTGCACGTGTCCCGCCTGGGCAGGGGCATGGCAAGAGTGGGGTCCATGGGCGTCGATGGCCCATTGCAGGGGGAAAGAGGGAGAAAGCTCTTGCCCCCCACTAGGGAGAGGGTGGGAAGGAAGGTTGCCTTGCTTAAGGACTCCTTTCCCTTCATCCAGAACCTAATCAGCCCAGCTCCCTGCTTTCTTATCGAGCGTAGCTCCTGCCTTCACAGCCTTCATTGAGCTTCCCCACCTCTGCCGCTTTTTCTCCCCCCTGCTTCTTGCAGATCTGTTAATAGGCAAACTACTGCTGTTTAATCACCCCTACTTTGTTCTGCTCCCTCCGTGTGCCCCCATGTACAGTGCAGAGAGGGTCCACGTCACCACTGCTTTCCTGGTCCCCCTCTGCCCACAGAGAGGGGGAGGGGGCCATCATGCAGCCACCATGGGAACCGGTCTCCACTGGTCAACCCAGATCAAAGGGCTCACCTTCATCCCGGTGGAGTTTGTGCAGGCCTTAGAAAACACCCATGAGTGGAGGTCATCGGGAGTGCTGGCACCAAGTTTGTTTGCTGCACAAAGCTCATCATCTGGTAGCGAGATGACCGAAAGCTTATCCTACTTCCAGCCTATGTGCAGAAAAGGAACAGTTAAACCTTGCAGATGCACTCTTGCTGGCAGGGTATGGCCTTATGATCAAACAACGTAGGGTATATGGCATTTCCCACAAAACCTAAACACCATGAACCTTTCCCTTTTGGAAAGGAGGTAGCCATATCCCCACCGAGCCTGAGGCTGGAGTTGTAGAAAATGCCACATCATGAGCCCCTGCACTGAAATCTGCTGAGAAATCCTTAAATCTCCTTTAGAGGTTGATCAAAGCCTTACAATGCCTGTAGTTGTAGCTGCAGTAGGCTGGGTACAGGAGGAGAAGGCCAAGTGGCTTGGAGAGTTTCACAGATGTCACTCACAGCACTGCTGGAACAAAGAAGATTTGGAGGATGAAATCTCCATCACCTCTTTGCCCATGGTGGACGTGCCCACCACAAAGGGATTAGTGACAAGGAGTAAGGGTCAGAGGCTGCAAGACACTGCAGGACGGCAGCCACTCACTTAGGCATGGCTATGGGCTCTGAAATCTCATGTGAGGATAGTGAAAATACGGCACCAACTCACAGAAGAGGGAGATGCCCTTCAGCATCCAGAAGTCTCGCACCCGCCACTGGTTATCCTATCTATCTGCCATAGTCAACATAGTCCCATTCGCTAAATTTAGTTTAATATTCAGATCCTATATTCAAAAAATACTGCAATATTTGAGCCTCAAGAATGCATTATGGAAGGACCGGCATTTTTATACACTTGCAGACCGAGGATATCCAACTGCTCAAACAAGATCTTCTCAGTGCATTGCAAACTCTCCTAGGAAAACAGGGCTTAAAACATTACCATTACAATACTGGATCAGCTCCCTGACTGATCTAATCCAATAGGTAATCTCAGGTAAGAGTAATACCAAATATCCCTGAGTAAGTCTTGTGATTCAGCTGCTACTTGGACAATTGGAGGTGGCTGAATATACATTGTTGGAAATCTGTCAAGTAGTGATGATCTTTTAGCACATCTCCATAAAGTTGTTAGCTCTGACACAGTTAAAATGTTAACAATGTTATGTCAAATCATTCTTTCAGCTACAACAGCTCAAATCTATTACTTCACTGAAGTCCTGCTGTCTTCCTGTTTAATTACATGTTTAACCTATCAACAGCTTACTGGTAACAAAAACTGAGAAAATGGCTAAAATTTTTTTTTTTTTTTTGTCTTTTGAACTCAGAGGATGCTAGCTTAAGAAAATAGCAGCCAGCAGCTTTCCTACCGTCTTCTTTGATCACTGCTATGTTTGCTTGTTGTCTGGAGAAGAGGATGTAAACACTCACTGGAAACGCTACAGCCTACTCCAGTCCTGCTCTAAGAGAACCTTCCAGTGTGACTTTGCTACAGATGCAAACAACCCAGGCAGAAGACGTGTAACTGTGAGACAATATTATGATTTTTGTTTCACTCCGGACTGATGAGAAATCAGGTGCCTTTTATTTTCAGTTAAATCTGAATCTGAGATATGGGAAAAGGGAAAAGAGTTGTTATAATTTCTGTCATTTTAAGAATATTAATATGGGGCTCGGCTCTCTTTTTCTCACCTTCATCATTTTGTGGTTGTGAAGAACAGCTTATTGTATACTAGTGGAAATATAAACACTTCATTTTGAGATAATTGGTGTCATTTTCCAAACTGGCTTCCTTTTCACATCTCTTCGTTCCCCCGTTAGTCACAGCCAGCCTCTGCACATCCCGTGCCCCTCATCAAAATGCAATTCTTTCTGCCTACAGCCCCGCACCTACAGCGCATTCGCCCTTCGATCGGGGTATTACGCATTGCCTCAGCAACCTCTTCTGTATGCGCTGCCCATATCTACGGGAAGTCTGCCGCTCCCTCTGTACCCTTTTCTTTCTCATCTTTTGTTGAAGCCTGCGTTTATTTTCAAAGACTCCTTTCCTCAGCCTTTTATGTGCCGTGCTTAAACCCTTTTATTCCCCTGAGCATTCCCAGCTATCCATCTTTCCCTGAGAGGGAGGTGGATCTTCCTTGAAGTCATTATTCAGGGAAAGGAGACTAGGCCCCATTATTTGAGAGTCTCTGTTTGATTTCACAAGTCATTTAAATGAGTGGTACTTATGCACAACTAGCAAATGCTTGTTAAAATGGTTAATTTGATCATTTCTTTTCAGTGATAGTGGGAGAACATAAAAATCACAAAATGAGTAACTGAGCAAAATGGCAAGAATTATGTTTTGTCCTGCTTTCTTTGAAGTAATATTAACTGACAACATAAATCCTATAGAAATACTTATGGGGTATTACTATATCTACCAAGAGTTCATTATGTCTTACATTATTAGAATGAAAGGCAAAGAAATGAGTGATTAGATTATGATGTTAAAGCTGCACCATTTTTATTTAAGCAATTGCATTACTCGTGGTGCAGCATGCCAGAAAAATGACTGGTTCGGTGACAGATCTCCTTTTCCATTACAAAGCCCCTTTTAAAATAATTAGCAACAGGACAGAAAGTGAGATACAAAGTATCTTTACATGTAGGAAAAACGAGAAATTATTCTGATGATCTAAATTAGCCTAAAGCACTTGCTTGTATGACAAGATCACTGCAATAATTTGTCTAATTTAGTGTCTTCACGCCGCGGAGGTTGAACGCTTAAATAGGGTAGTGGTTAGGACAGGAAGGACAGTGACAAAGCTCTTCAAACAAAATCTTGCCACGATCTGCCTCACTTATGCATTGCTTCAGTCAATATCAGAAGTTTTGTGCTTTACTGAGGAAAAAAAGAGTTTTTTCTTAAAAATAAAATTGTCTACCGTCAACTTATTAAAAACGTAAGCAGCAACTTTCTGATTAGAGTTCAATTAAAAGACTTTGAAAAATGCTACATTGGCTTCAAGTGAACAACAGGCTAAGTTTCTGTTGCCAAACATTTGGGTATGATTTCCACTGGCTTTATCAGGAATTGCACCTGTAATCATTTAATGGAGAGAAAAATGGCCATGAAAATAAAGATTCCAAAGTCATGTCTGACAGTGTCTCCAAATAAGCTTGTGACAACTCCTGGAGGTATGGTTGGGAACCACACCACTAACTTTTGCCAGGCACGTGTACTGATGAGAGCCATTCTATGCTTGGAGACCTCATTTAGGCATAAAGATATTCCTTAATAGCAGAGCCTTAGTCTTAATGCTGAAATTTCCTATAGGCTCAGCATTTGCTAGCCTCCAGCCCTGGTCCCAAGCTTGCCTCCCTTCACTCAAATAGAGGAAAGGGGCAGCAGTAACTCACCGCTTCTCCCTGGCCGAGGACTTCTCTCCAGCGCGTCCCCAGAAGCATTACAGCCAGCGCAGTGCCAAGCCCTTTGCCATCACCTTTCGCAGCTCCCGTCCTAGGGGTGTCTCAGGGACAGCTTCTGTGCAGAAATCCCCAGCCGCCAAAAGCCCCCTGGAAGCCACGGGCAGAAGGTACAATGTTAATTTAAGGACTAAATTAAAACATTTCTGATTGCAATCAGCCATCAGACTAAATTGCCATAAGGCACTCCCTTTACTAGCATAAGCTTGATTCTGAAGAGGGACTGTTTCTCCTTGGTGGTTAATCCTTCAATAGTGTATTCCCTATGTCAGTAACTTTATTATACTCTTAACAAGAACAGAGTCATATTTCATGCATCTCTCTCTAGCAGTGATTGGAAAGCACCTTGAAACTGGCTATTATTAAGCCTGCCTGTGTTTACGTGCAATATTGCCCATTTGCTAACACTTTCCAGACCAGAAAGCAATGACCATTTGTTCCATGTTAAACTTCGAGCTTGTCAAAGTTGTGGCAGCGGGTCCATCTTTATCAGAGATGTGCTTATTTCTTTGTTGCAATTCCTTAGCTCTTTCTAAAGTGAGCTGGACATAGCGTCTGAAATGAAAGGTCACTCTTACTGAAGTCTATGCAAAGCAGTGATTCCAGCAAAGTAAGTATTCTTCAGGATGTATAGCACCTTCTATACACTGAAAAACACCAGTCTCTTATATGCATGCAGAGATATGCTTGCATAACTTGTATTATTTATGCTCTAGACTTCATCAGTTTTCCATATTAAAATGTGATGATTTCATATTCACTCTGTGGCAGCATATGCTGATCATCCTGGAAAATATTAATCATTTCTCTACGGTTTCAATTCTACAGAGTCATTGTTCTGCCATTTCTATCTTTGCACTGGATGAAGGCTTACCCACTGGTGTCATTGTAAGATGATGGACTGTTACCAGGTCCTTACTAGAGGCATAAAACATGTGTTTAAAGAATCAAGTTAATAAAGAAATAGGAACTCAGTGGCAGGAAATAGCATTATAGACTTTAGAACACCAGGAGCATAATTAGTACTGTGGCATAATGATGAAAGAAGGCAATAAAATAATTTTACTTCATTCTGTAATTCTTAGAGCAATGCAAATTAGTTTGTCAGCAGGGAAGAGTTGGTTTCTTTTCTTTAAATTTCATCTGCATGCTGTCTTAATGTTATTTTCTTTTAAAAAGATTTTACGGAACACAGTGAATACCGTACAACTGAATTTTGAATTCACACTGTACATGAATGAGTGTCCTTTTTCAGGTTGAGAATCTCATCTAGAACACAAGAGGAAAGTTTGTAGTGGCTGGAGAATCAATGGTTCTCTGGGCCCAGGACAAAAACATAGGATATGAGCACTGGTCTGTGATCTCTGCAAAGCTGTGGAGGCTCAGAAGGGCGGAGATGACAGCATCGCTATACCAGTCTTCTTCAAAGCAAAGAGGAATCATGTTGGTAGCAATATGAAAAATTCAGTGACGAGAACCACCAACATGCTTGATTATTTAAATTTTGTGGAAAACAAAACCAAAGGTAGTCTTATGAAATAATGATGGAGAAAAGTTGTAAAGCGATAAACCACTAGAACAACTGGAGTAAAAGCATATCAGAAGTAGAAGCACAAGGCAAATGACGCCACGTGCCATCTCCGCTTCCTACTGATGCCCATGTCAAAACTTTCTCTGCACTACTTGTTATTTCTACCATATATTAAAAACTGATTATTTGAAGTACTGATCAGAGATCATTGTGCCACTGTTTTATTCCAAATCCTTACATTTTTTGTTTCACAGACAGAACATGTTGGGCCAAATTCAGCTGGCGCGTGTTAAACTGCAAAGCCACTGAAATCAATGCCCTTCCAGTATCAGTACTGCATTTGCTCTGTTACCATTTTACAGTTGGATATTTATTTCCTGTTGACTGTATTTATAATACATTTGCAATACAAAACTGAAATATATTTATTTGCTTTTTATTTCTGGATCATAATTGAATGTGATCCCATTGTCTGCTTTTTATTTACCTTTACAATTTTCAGCAGGGTACTAGAACTCAGATTTCTTTAGAAAGAGAACAGTCAGTCTGAGTTTCCATATATAGTAAGTCAGTTTGCTGCTATTTCATTAAAACCTAATTTAGACTGAACTAAACACTTCTCTGAACTAATTAATCTGACATGGAAAACTGCAGAATACTAAATCACTAATGGTCCCATTTTATATTAATAAATGTAGGCAGATGTGTTGACATCTTATAGATTCATGTCTATACGGTATAAAAACACAGAAGAAAAGAGAAGGAAAGACAAGACCTGACAGGGACATAAGTTTAATGGAGCCAAGGTTGGTCAAGAAATGGGACTGGGTTCTTTTATGAGAAGGGTGGACAGGAATTACAGGCCCAGAAGATGGGATTTGGCAATGAGATTTAAGGCAACTCAGGAAGCCATTTAGTCTGTTCCAGATGGCGAAGGCAGCATGGGAGAAGGAGCTCACTGCCAGCTGTGGCAAGACAAGCAGGGGAAACACAGTATTTAAATGATTTCTATTGAATTACATAAAAAGCCTATATTCGAAGAGTGTTAGGGTTGCAAAGTTGGGTACTCGGAGGATAGGAAATGCCTGATTTAAAGTTTGCCAGACAAATTAAACTTGTAACTCTTATATGCACTGTAAAATCTTTAATTACAGGATAACATATACCTTTTTACACAGGACCTTTGGCCTTTCTGTGCACATGGAGGGTGTACATTTAATGAGAAACTATTCATTAGCTTGTTTTATCCTCATTGTTAAGTGCATGGCCTCATGCCTTGTTTACTATATCCTATTAAAACTCTGCCCTGAATACACAATTAGTAATATCCTCATAGGATCTCCCATGTAATTTATTGCTATAGTATTTAGTGCTTCACAAACATTAATTAATGTCTCCAACCTCCTTGTAAGGACAGGTCATTTTTTCTTATTTTTATGGTTGGGAACAGTGTGAGATGACAAAGGCCTGATTTTTTTCAGGAAGCCTGCATCCCTATGTCTCTGCTTGAAGAAACGACGGATCACCAGTTTCTTATTCCACCTTGGTGTGAAGCCGGGGTCCCTTCCCCTCCTCCTGCAGTAATACCGTGCCAGCCATTTGACAAGCCAGTGAATCTCTGCACCTGATTGTTTTGGGGCAAGTGTATCCCACTGGGCCATCTGCAGCATGAGCTCCGAGCAGACGTTTCCTCAGGCAGCGGGGGAAGAAAGCAAACAACTGCCTACCCGAGCCTACTGCTTGAAGGAGAGAAGACCACTGTGTAACCAGAGTCAGGGAAGTGGTCCTTCAAAATGAACCAGCAGCCCCGCAGGAGATGCTGCTCCCACAGCTGCTCACGTGTTAGTGCGGGGGGTGTACGACGAGGGTTTGAGTGGCTGCTCCACTTGGCCGCAGCACACAACAGAAGATGCCTAACTTCCTACCGGCCCCCTTGCCGTTGCTGTACTGCAACGACAGCAGTACAGCCATCATATAAAGGTCCAGCACTTCCAGCCTGCATGGAGCATATGGCCATCCCTGGTATTCCTGGTATTCCTGCTCCTCCCATAGCCATACCGATGGCATCCCCCATTGGGTCCTGTCTCCTTGCTGGTAAGAAGAGAGCCTCTCCTCTGTGCCAGCCAAAACGTGTCCCGTGAGCAGAGTCTGTTTACTGTAGCTTTCCTTGGTTCATAGCCCATCACTGATCTCCCGACAAAATGAGTTCCCACGCTGATACACTCACTGGGACATTGCTCCTGGCCTGGGGGAGATACAGGTGGTTCAGCTGATTCTCCCACACTTCTAGAAAGATGGGTAGCTGTATAGCAGGCAAAGTTTGACCTCATGCATGGCTCCCTCCTTAACACCCATGGCTACCCTAGTGCCTGTAGACACTAGCTCATGGGAGTTATAAAGCTGCCCTGGATCTTACACAAGTGTGCACCTCTGAAGTTGCTCAGGTGGACTCCTGGATACAAATCCCAGGAAGATCACCCTAAAAAAGACAGGTGTTCTGAGCTTCTCTTGTCATGGTCCTGCACATTCACATGAGCTACCTTTAATTTTAGAAGTTTATATTTGCATTGCTCCCTGTACAGCTGAAACAAGCCTGAGTTACTGCCATAGTCGGCAGGAAATTTTTCCAGTAGGAAATGGCATCAAGCACATACCTTAGTCCTCTGCCTTCCCAGCCCCATTAGATCCCAGCCTACCAGAAGCAGAAGCGCTACATATGCTTCTGTGAAGAGCTGTAGTAGAAATCTCAGCCTTGGTATGGGTGGAGCATGAGTGGGAATGTCTGGGGATGGGAGAACAGGAAGAAGTGGAAGAAGAAGGGATGAAAGAATAGTATGTGTTAATGGCACCTAAGTTAGTAGGTCACTGAGTCCCCAAGCACAGCTATCTGCAGTTTCTCTAAACACCGAGATTGAAAAAAACAAAGGGCAACCTAAATACAACAGCCTACACCCAGAAAGAGAGACAAAAGAACAATGAGTTAATCGGCAATTTTGTCTAATGATTCACAGAGGTGGGACAGCTGGAGAGACAAACGATTCTCAGTCGCTGTTAACTTTTAAAAGGTGCAAAAGACACATTCAGAAACCAACCACGTGGTTGCCAATAACAAGAACAAGCCAGAAGACACATGAGAACTAAATAACTTGCTTCCCTCATCCTTTGTCACCGCAAATAATCCTGGACAGACCGCGTGCAGACACATCTTCAAGCTTCTGAATACAAAAGACGGAGGGAGTAAAGTCTATGAGAGAATGGAGCCTGCATGAGTGAAACCTGGTTTGTACAAAATAAAATCACCTTTCCTTCTTATGCTGTCTCTTGTTGAGGTTTGCTCCCTTAGTTGAGCTTTGCAGAACAATTCTGGGTGCCGGACACCACTCCACAGCTCCCGTCCCACCAGGTGGGTGAAGCCGCTCCTGCCAGGACTCTGCGTCGGCTTGGCCGCGATGTGCACATCGGCTGTGCTGCCTAAACAGCAGCGCGTGCTCCCAGCTGTGGTTTCCTGGTGGAAATCAGATTTGAGCCCCAGGTCAGGTGATGAGGGAGAACACGGCATAGGGCTTCGGATGGGCGCAGGCATATGGTGCTGGCTCTCGTGCAGGGACAGAGCGTATTCTGCTCCCCGCAAGCCAGCATCTGAGTGTTGCACTGCGTATGCTGCGCAGATTGCGAAAGAGGATCTCGCCCGTCCACCATCACTCCCTGGCCCTTCATTAGGTCCTCCCTAACTGCTGACAAGCTGTGTCAGAGTCACCTCTACTGTGTGCAGAAAGGTGACATCCATCTCCACTCCCAGACGCCTGCCTATTGCAATAGTTTTAGGTCACCAGCCACCACTACTGAGGCACCCACTAAACTTCACAGGTCGGGGAGAGGATCTTAAATACCAAAGCCAACACAGCCTTTACAAGCAAGTCACTCCTCCCTTGCCTATTAATGGCTTTGCAAACTCCTGTAGCACGTAGCTAGAGTACACATCTTTAAATGTTTTATGAACATGTGATAGTCACCCATTCATCATTTATGGTAGGGCACTAAAATATTTTGCAGGCAACTGTATCTAATGCTAGAAAGGGTTAATAAATATCAGTTTCATAGCGAGAATTACAACTTTCTTATATATAAGAAAGTTGTAATTCTTGTGACATCAACATAATTAGCATTTTCATTTTCAAAGGGCTTTAAACAAGAATGAATCCATACAGGATCTTCTTGGCAGAGATAGGCACTCAAGAGAAATTAAAACTATTTCATTTCCATGCAGCACTGGGAATGTGAGGTTGGGTTACAGTCTTATGCCATCAGGGCTGGAAGCTCTGCTTGCATGTGAATAAGTAGCACATACTGTAGCTGTATTTTTTTGTATACAGTACTCTGCTTTCCTTACAGGTGAGCTTTTAGTTTGGGCTCCCTGAAGTTACTGTTAACAGGCAGCGTTCAGACACGGCAGCATTTTGCGTATTGCCAGGCAAAATAAACTGCTTCAGTGCGTGGCTATCTACAAATGATATGCTTGGTCACAGCCAATGTTCACAGAGAATTAAGTTACTTTCTATATCTAAGAGCTAATCCTTTATTGTAAAACAGATCCATGCCATCGTAAGCAAACAGAAAATAACGGTGAAGTAAATAACGAAGGACTAGTTTGTTTCCTCTGCATTACTTCAGCAGTGCGAAGGGACTCCGGTGAGAATGATAATCATGGCCAAAGCCATTACACAGCACAGCTATAAAATTAGTCTTAACAGTCTGAGGCAACAGCTACACATTAGGTTCAGCACTCCTTAAATAGTTATTTTCCAGCCCGATCAACTCCCTGATCTGGGTCGTTGCACAAAGAGTCGTGCTGGCACAGAGGGCAAAAAAGAGCAGCGCGAAGGAGAGTGGGAAAAGAGCTGAAGGGTCAAGCGCCTCTTAAGCCCTCACCGCCGGCAGGTGAAGATGCTCGGAGCAGCAGCCTTATGCAAGCAGTCCCGTGGAGTTCATCTTTCGGTAGCAGTTTGTGCTGTCCTTCCTCGTGGTCATTAGGATGCCATATTCTTAGAACTAAGCAGTCGGGTGACTGTGGTAGTACGTTCAGGAGAAAGTCCAACCTTATGAAATGGTTGACAAAATGTAAATATTAGGTGACAGCTGATCAAATAATAAGTCTACACAATCTAGCAGCAATTTAGCTGCGATGTGGTAAAATAATACAGAAACAGCTTTATAGCAGTATATAGCTGCAGCCATCAACTAATTTCTGCAGATGTATAATAAATGCATACAAAATCCCCAAACTGCTCATGTTATTCAGACTTGAAGTGAAAACTCAGAGCTGGTTTTTCCTATCCTGGATGTGGCTATAGTAAAATTACTTCAAAAAGGACTTTGGTCTGATCAGGTATTGCAAAATGGTGGCTATCATTTTCCCAGACAGAAAATGGTCTGGCTGCAAGAGAGGGAATTACCCTCTTTGCTTCCAAAACCAGCTGAAACCCCTTGAGGTTTTCTCAGGGTTTGGGACTCACCAACCTGATGATTCCTGTCAAAGTTTAGTATTAGCAGTTGTGACCGTTCACTCAACTCCTGCTCAGATTTTGGCTAACACAGCTCATGCTAAGGCCTGATGTGTGCTGGGAGCAGCGCCATGAGGCCAAAGCAAGAGCAGCAGGTAGGCAGGACAGGAGGGACAGGAAGAGATAAAGCTCCATCACGCAGCCATTATCACCTGCAGATTGCCGTCTCCTGCAGCCATGATCTTTGCATGTTGATTGTCTGACAGTTTCAGAATCCGCTAACTCATGGAAATGGCACAGACCAAACTTCCAAGCTGGAAGGTATAAAAACGTCAGCTTAACCAAAAAGCTTTGGAAGCAGATCCAACAGCAGCTGGACTGCTGAGGCTTTTGTGCTTCCCGGTGTGACACACGGGATGCCCGCACCGTGACGGAGGAGGAAGGATGAGCACTCCCACCGCCAGCTAGGTACCTATTTTGTTCATAGGTGCATGAGTTGAGTTACAAGTTGTGAGTTGCAAGTTATGAATTAAGAGAACTTGCAAGTGAGAAACCTCACAACTTGACGAATTAGTGAATTCACGTGACAGACTAGTCTGTGCAAAGGGGATTGAGCCCTTGTTTGTTGTGTTTGTTTCTTTCTTAATGAGCTCATAAAATGAGTTTAATTTACAGAGTACTTGTCCTGTAAATTTGAGAGATCCAAACGGACCGTGACAACAGTCTTCGAAAGTTCAGTTTATTTCAACATGGCTTGGTCTATTTCAGCACAGAAGAGTGAATGAAAAGTTGAATTAATTTACTTCAACTTATTGTGAAAAAGTAAATAATTGGAAAAAACCCACAGCTGAGGCCTGATACACACAAACGTTCGCCCACAGCGAGCCAGGCGGGTGAGCCTAGGAAGCCGTACTCACTGTTTTGATTACATAAGATGCCTGTGAAGCCAGAGGGATACAGACCCCAAATAAACTTATTTAAAACCAGACTGGACTAGCTATTTTGTTTTCTCCCAATCTACTACAATCTGCCTTTGAAGTCTGGAATTTAATAATTTCTGCTCTACGTTTCACTATAGGGTTTCCTACATGACATTAGCAAACTTCTATCGCGTATTTCTAGAGAAGACAAAACTTCGTACAACATAGCTCTGATGCTTGTAAGGACTTGGAATTTAATTATACCACTTTGCACTTTATATGATTTGACCAGGGTGAATCATTTTGATTAATCTCTTCACCAGCCTTTCTAGACTGCTTCATTTGTCTGTCAACAGCTTCCCTTATGATCACAATAATTATCATTGCAACACCCTAGGAGTGCTCTTTTAAGGCGACTCAGTTCCTTATCTGTCATTTATTTACAAGCATGGTCTCACGCCAAGAATTTGTAGATAATTGTATGGTCTCTGTTTAGGCCCTCTGTTTAGCCAGTGAGTATTACTAGTTCCCTGTAAAATGCTTAAGAAAAAAACCTGAGTTTGAGCCAGTTCAGTGAATTTTTACTGAAACGGTAAAGAGAAGGGAGGAAACAGAACTGGGATCTGCCTGCCTGGTACTCTGTCATGGAACAGACAACTTTTACACCAGATGGTCCCTGAGAGCTACCAGAGAGCGTATGGATGTTGGCTTAGGATGCTTTTCTTTTCAACGCTGTGTCAATATCCCTGATTATTTATGACAGGCCTTGTGACAGTTCTCAGCAGTGGACCAAGACAGTAGGTGCTGTGTTGCTAGAGGAGAAAAAGGTCCTGGCCCTCAAAGCTTCCTGTATCCCTACACAATGCAGGCAGGGTGAGACGGAAATCTTGGCCAGGCCCACCCGTGCCAATAGCCACTAGCCACAGCCACGGTGGTGGTCTGCTGTGCATCTGGTCTGCCTTGGGGTGGAAGGAGAGTGTTGTCAGGCCTGGTGAAGTAAGACAGCCAAGAAAGTGGCAGCTAACGTGGTAGTTAGCACAGGGGACAGCCCTTCCCCCTTGGCCGAGGGATGGAGCCGTGGCACGGAGGCGGTCGCTCACACCGAAGACGCCGGGAATGGCAACCGCACTGTTTGCAGACACGCTGCCTGGTCACACATAAATGGAGCTGAAGAAATGTGGCAAGAGAAAACTAAACAGAAGGTCTGTCGCATGACTTGTAATAATAAATATTGCGTTGTATAACCCCATCCCAGGTCTCCTTCTTGTGGGCGACAGAAGCAAATAGTCACTGGCAAGGTAAGCCAGACACGAACAGACAGACACACCAAAGAGGGAGCAGAAGCAGCTCCCTGTCTATAGCTAGTAATGACTTTTTTCGCCCGGATGGACAAGAAGCAAATCTGTGCATATTTACACACACACATGGATATTACCATGCCCACACTCTTACAGTGCTCCACCTCTAAAAACAACTTTGTTGTTTTTGAATTTTGTTTAAAATGAGCAGAATGGGTGACCCAAACGCAGCCCACTGACCAAGCACGCGTGCTTTTGTTTAGGTAGGACGTGCCATCCCACTCCCCCAGAGCAGCGCTCAGAGATGGGACCTACGGGTTTCCCAGCACAACCACAGCAGAGGTTGGCCAACACTTGTCTTCTCATGCTTCTCATGTAGTATTTCCTGCTCTGCAGGATAATGTAAAATCTCCCCTAATTTAGCAGCATTTTTATAGAAGTTCTGCTACTAAATTTCCTGTCTGAGAGGGTTTGGCTGGTCTTGTAATTCCGAGATAGCAAGTCAACAGCCAGTGTTGCCTCCTCAGACAAAAGTCACTCACCAGGCATCTCTAGCTCTCAGTTACTATTGTGTTTTTGCTTGGACTGTAATATCCTTTCTTCTGTTGCAGCACTTATTATTACATTCTCTACTATAGATACCTTAATACCCCTAGCAGCCAAAAATCAAAGGAGGCATTTCCCAAGTAGGTGGCAGGTCTTGTGCATCTGTTGAGACTGACTCCATTCCTCGCCAGAGAAAATCAGTCCCAATTTATGTTCTTTGAGGAGAGTCTCACATCACCATAAAATCCCAAAGCAATTTGTCTAACAACTGTCTGCTACATTCAGCTTTTATTACTGGCAAGCTTGCAGTTCCTTTGAGGAAGAGGTTTCTGAAATGTGTAGTAGGAGGGCTCTTTCCACATCCCCCAGGCAACACAAAACCTCTGCCACAGACTCAGCTGGGGCCCCTTTCTCTGCAGTGGGTCTCTGGCACCTCAGGGGCCAGAATTTACTGACCAGTGAAAGCTTGTGTCATGGTTACACCTAATTTCAGCTCTAATCTGCATGCAGTCCTGGTCAAAATGTCCCAGCTTCCAAAATGTCCCACTGCCCAAAGCATTTTCAAATTTCATGTAATCCTCAGTAATCCCCGTCAAACCTTGGTCAGGGCATTGCTCTGATCCTTGTAACCAAAACAGCTGCACAACTCATCCTAACACCCCTGGTTGCAGAGGAGCACCCGCTGCCGTTCCTGTGAAAGCCCCCTGCACCCAGCTGGCACTTTCCCTGCCTCCTGCAGCCTTTTAATTCCACTCATCCCTCCCTCCTTGCGTTGCCGCTTCTGAGCTCCCCAGCTCAGGATCTGCCACTTTCTGACTATGGATTTGTTCTGGTTGACGTGCAGCGCAATGCTCTGCACTGCTGATGGGCAGGCAGCCCTACCGAGCCAGGGGGCTCGGCCAGCCCGTCCCATATGGCTGTTTATGTCCCTGGACAGGCTTGTGCTGCTAATCAGGCTGACCTGATTCCCATAGTCTCTGCTTCTCCAATGGTGTTTCTGCCCAAGGCCAACTGCCAAGGCCAGGAGAGCTCACACTGCAGCTCCAGTGCACCTACTAGGGCACTCTAATCCATTGGTAGCAGACAGGCACAGACAAGCCCCGAATCCCTCCCTTTGAAGGGCAATAGCCCAAAATCTGGCTTCTCTCCTTCAAACAACTCTTCCTTGCAGCTTAATAATGGTGCATTATCTAGGAGCTTTTACTCCCTCAACCACTAAAAACATTTCAGGTGTAGAAAGCGAACAGAGAGGTCTGCAGCTTCCCCGCCCCTGGACTTTGTAGCAGGTCGGCGCAGGCGGGCGCAGGCCCACGCTCAGCCCGGGATGTAGACGGTGCTGCTGGAAGTGCAAGCAAAGGCAGCCGACTCCCAGAGACACCGGCTTTCTCCGGGTGTGAAGCGTTTTCCTGGGCCTGGGCAAAGACTGAATTACGATAGCTGGTCCTGAGCTCTCTCTGGCTGTGGGAACCCTCATCTATCAAATCTGAAGTCTATAGAAGCGGCCAAGTGGCAATAATCATTTTCAAAGAAAACAAGAAAGTAAGAGGGTTTTTGTGACCTAAGATCCCAGGGGGCAACTTGTTGCCTGGCTCACTCTTTCTCTCTTGCCTTTTGCAACATCATCCCAACTGCTTTGAGTCAAAAGTTCAAAGATTCTTTGGGAATTCGGGTTTTAACGATGCCTGAGAAACCTGCAACAGGTTGTTCAGTAAGAGGATCTGCAAGAGGTGGCTCTGCCAGTCCATCCTGAGGGATCAGGCTGAGCTCTGCAGGAGGCCTGCCGAGGGATGCTGACATGTTTATCCTGGATATAAACACAGACGGAAGGAAATCGCTGTAAAAAAACCAAAACATGAAAAGCTATAAAGGATGTAGCTACACCCAAAATGTGTCAGAGGTGAGGCAATTTTTAGGTTTGTTAAGCTACAGGGGAAGATTTCATCCAACCAAAAGCCTGCCGTACTTGGCCAAGTGACCGAGTTCAGAGAGGTCCAGCGGGCTGCCCCAGGCCAGCCACGTGGGACAACCCATCCTGGCTCCCTTCCTCTTCTGCCGAGCTGCCAGGGAGAGGCCCAGCCACCAGGCACAAGTGGAGACCCTCAGTGCAGCGGGAGGTTCCATCCCTGGCAGCAGCGAGGGTTCGGAGGTGGGCTCTGGTCTCAGTGTCACATCAATACCCAGTGGTGGTCGCCAGAATGACATGCCAGCCATGCCAATGACATGACTCGTATTCCAGCTGCCTCTGAGAACAGCAGTGCAACAAGAAATAGGATCAGTGGGGACAATCTCCCCATTAGGAGGAAAGCATTAACCACAGAAATGAGGAATGAGCCTATAACAGAATCTCGCTATCGAGGGACCCATCTGGCTCTCAACAGCGAGCTTTTGCATGGCTCCCAAGCATTTAAAAGTAGAATTAATAAGAATCTTTTTCTTTCATCCGTTCTAGGCAGTAGGAGGAACCGTTGATTAGTTTGCTTGTTAAAGTATTACTGACATATCATACTGTAGTTTTCAAACAATCAGATCTTGATTAATTTTGGTCATGTAAATAAAATTCTTACAAGGATTATTTTCAAGCCTATTTAACTCTATATATAAATGCAGCATTATTTTCAAACCTCAACTTCCCTTGCCCCAACGAACTTAAAGAGTATGTTTTCATGCACATTGCACAGGAAATGAAGAGTTTTTATGGGAATATTTAAAACTCACTTTTGCAGACAAAGCAGACTTAGAAAATCTCATTCAAAAGGGTCACTTTTTCAAGGTTGGAAGGGGCAAATTATGAGCCTTGGAAATAGCATTCATCCTCCCCAAATAATTTCATTTTAATCACACTGTTTACTGGATACTTATAATGCACATGCAGAAGATTAAATGTGGATGGATGGAATTGTGCAGAGCTTGGAAAATAATCCCAGATTCCGGCTTTGGAGCGAAGTTCATTGGAAATTCTTGGTGAGAATTCTTATTTCCATAATAAAACCAGAAAACAGAGATCTTCCAAATGCACTGGATGCACTACAGTGGCCTATGCCCACAAGTACTTGTACTTTGGGAAAAGCCCAGATTACCAAGCTTCTGGGCCAAGGAACAAACAAACAGCAACAGAAATGTTTCTGGGCAGAGATGGACTCTTGCCTGGAGGACTGCGGGCTTCCCTGGCAGAGCCAAGCATCCTCAAGGCAAGATACGTTTCAAGAGCATGCAACATGCCAATCTAAATATAAATCTTTGATTCATCTCTCCTTGCACAGTTTCATACTTGTGCTTTAACTTAATGTTCCTTAATGAAAAGGGAAAGGTTTTTTGGGGGGAAAAAAAAAGAAAGAAAAATCAAAGCAAGTCTACAAGGAAGGTGTATTGACAGCAACATCCACTCTACGAAGGCTCAGACAGAGTTCGCCTCACTCCCTGTTAGCCTCTAACTCTATTACAGAATAAGCAGGGGAGGGCCAAGGCACAACTAATGAAGGGTCTGAACAGTGACACAGAGCAAATGGCAGGAACTTTTAGATCATCAAGGAACAAAACTGAAATGTTCTTCACAAGGAAAAACAAAGTCAAAAGAAAACCTGTAAAAGTAGGAGAATATCTCACTGATAGGGCAGGAAGAAAATTCAAGAATCAGTTCAACAGCAAGAGGAAAAGATCTGGGGGATGTTTTTCCACAAGCAGTGAATTTGACAAAAAAATTGAAACAATGAATAAATTCAGGTTGAATTCAGCTAAATTCTTGGCTGAAAGGAGAGTACAGGAATAGATTTTTGAATATGGTAAATCCTTCCATTCCAACAGTTTGTAAATAAAATTTTGCATCTTATTTGTTCAAAGTGTCATTCAATTAAAAAAAAAGACAAGAATAATCAGAACACAAAACATTCAGTTTTGGTGGAGTGAAACATTTTGGTTCGTTCAAGGTTTTGGCATGATGAGTTTTTTGGTTTTATTTTGCCAAAGAAAACTTCAGAAAATTCTGAGCCAAGACATTTTTTTCCTGCTTTTTCGGTTTGGCCTCTGAACAAAAAAAAAAACCCAGAACAGTATTTGCCCAGATCTATTAGAGTCATTGAATGAAACGACGCCAAGGTAACATCATTTTATCATAGCAAAATGAAGACATTAAAGCATCAGATTAATCCAAAGCAGCTGTATGCTGTTTTATGCTTGCTGACTGCTGAAGGAAATACAAAAGGAACGATGCAATGTTACATGTGATGAATTCTGGAGTATGATCTACGTGTCTAGAACCCAAAGATGGTGGAGGCTTTCTCTCCCTCTGTCCTTTGGTTTTTCTCCCTAGGCTTCTGGCCACACATACCATTGATATACCGCTAGTGAGGCAGACAGGTGCTCCCTAAAACTTTTTTAAAAATGGACTTCACTGACAAACGGTGGCTGCCTTTTGCTAGCACAAGTATTGTCTTGGCCTTCGCAGGTTATTTATCAGTGCAGTGCTGCAACATACTTAATTTCAAAAGGCATAAGTCATTTTTAGCTGTAAAGTTATCTGAAGTCCTTTCAATTTTTGTGTGCCCTCATTTCTAATGCTGAATGTTCTCCAGTAGGCGAGACGTGATGGTTCATGAGACAGGCACAGCCTCCCACTGCTCTCTCTGCTCCCATTTGTGCAGCTCCTGTGGCCACTCCTGCCATCACTGAGGCCACTGCTGGGATCAGTGAACTGCTGCCAGCATCAGGAAGAGCAGCCTGAGTGGAAACATGTTTCAGTCCCTTTCATGTGTATTTGGCAAACCTAAGTTTTTAGAGCTCATTTCTCAGAGAAAAAAAAATCCCATGTTGTCTTCACCAGAAAATATACGTATACAGAGCACGGATAAAGAATAATGAATGAGAACTAATAGAGCAGTTATTAATGCAGGAGGAGTCCCCACAGCACTCTGCTTCCAGCAGCAATGATCTGTCCCCATCTTGATGATGGTCCGTGTCTGGGGCTTGGGGGACTGAGAGCAGCGTTGGCTGCTGGGTAAGGAGCTGTTTCATGCCCCCTTCATGCTCCCTGCTATGGCCAGATCAGAGAATGGCTCTATCTTATGTAGAAATGAATTAATTAATAAAGTAAGCACCAATAAGAGATCTCTTTGAAAAGCACCCAGTCAAACCTTCCAGTTAAGTGTTTTGTGAAAACATAGAATACAGCGTGTACTACAGCCATAACAGAAATAGTCTTCCTGACACAACAGTAAACAAGAGAAGCAATGGAGCAATAACAGAAATGACAAATTAAAGACAGGGAGCATAGCATTTTGATACTCATGCAAGAGCTTAAGAACATTATTTTTGTACTGACATGAAAACTGTAAGTAGAGTAATATAACAAGGTGCGGTATTTTCAGTGGTTATCAGCCCATCGGACAGCACACGTGACAGCCAAGCACTTTGACAATGATATTAAGACTTGCTTAAGACCACCTGGGAGGGGATAAAGTGATTTAGAACAACATTTTATGGTCCGGTGAAGCTCAAATTAGTATGCTACAGTTTACTAGAAAGGTCCAAAGATGAACCAGGGAGAAAGAGGACCTAACAGGGAAACGTCTACTTTTTCATATTTAGGATGATGGCAGAATAACTGCCGGACGTGTAACGGTACACATTGTAAATCTATGCTTAGTCATATTTTATAAAAATATTCCACGTGGTACATAGTAAGGCAGTATTAAAGCAGAAATACTCCTGTCAAAAGGCAAAAACACTGTAGCCATTGGCTAAAACATGGATAGAGGACAACAGGTTACCGGAAAGAAGATTTTAGAGGAAGGCAGGTAACATGCTCACGCTGGCAGCCTCGCTCCCATTCCCACGCTGCTGCAAGCAGTTGTTCCCCAAAAAGAACAAATTTAGATTTAGACACATTATGTTAGGTCAAGTTATTATTCAGCACACACAACAGGTGAGGGTTTCACTTCATGTATTTCAGGTTTGTAATGAAAGCTAAGTCAAAACTCTATACCCAGGCTGTATGGCGGATTCACCCACTGTGGGTCTGGTACCATGGGCAGCTGCTTTGCAACAAATTCGAAATAAAGCATAGAAAACTATTTTTATATTTATTGAACTTTCCTCTTTTGAAACTGAGGAGTCACAGATAACATCCTTGATGTGGTACTGAAAGAGGAAGACAATTTCACTTGTTCAGAGAACATAAAATCTGAGTATCTGTTTTTGAAGACACCTATATTCTTTGGTAAAGAACATAGATTAAAGTCTTAAGGACCCTCTCACCAGCGTGAGCTTCTATTCCCACTGTTGCCATGAGTGAAACAGCAGGAGAACCGAGTTTGGAGACCCTCCCTTTAGACAGTGGGCTTGCCAAGACTAAATTACCTCTGTGCCTTTCAGTCTGGAATCAAAGTTTTTTGTCTCCCAGATACACTGTGTCCTCGGTGCTTGTTCCGCATAACTGACACGGTGCCACTGCAATGGGAGTGCCGCTGTCTACCGCACAGAGGATGCACCTTCACCCCAGGGACCTGCCTCCTTATCTGACTGGGCTTGCTATGAGGAGCCCATTTTGAAGTGCTACGGCAATGGGCTGCATTTAAACTGCTGCTTACAGAAGTCCTGAAAATAGGCACAAAGGCAATTTATATTCCCATTCATGTAACTGGTTACTTGTATCAGGCAGACCCGACTGCCGAGAGCTCTCCTCACTGCATCCCATAAGGGCAGGTGAGACCTGCAGGCTTGGGCTGAATTTAGGCAGACAAGAAGTCAAGCACGCATTGCTGGAGCTACAGAGTGACATGGCCTTCAAGGCACTGCATGACCAGCCCACCAGGTGTACAGAGCAGATGTTGCCCAAGTTAAGCACGTGAGTTGGTATCTGCAGTACAAAGACTAGATTTTAGGCTCTTTTTCCCAGAAAAAGCATCTTCCCCTGCTTCGTAGAGCTGAGGTAAAAAAGCTACGACTTCCAAACATGACAAAAATCTCTACTATAAATTATGCATTAGCTTTCTGTGCAAAGTCTTTCAGGTGACAGAGCAGCAGATGGTTTTTGAGACATGTGTACACATGTTTCTCAGCACAAGAGGTTCCTGTGGAAGCTTCTAGGCACAAAGAACACAGAAAAGATCAGATAAAATCCTTTCAAAGAGGAAGAGGAAAAGATGTCATTCCAGTGACAATTTAAAAAAAAATAATCAAATACTGAAAAAGATACTTCAGCATATATTTAAAGCTGAGTAGAGGTTTCCTGGATTTAGACACAAATGAATATATAAGCCACTATGTCTTCTTTTCTTTTTAGTGTTTTTTTAGCAGGTTGTCACAGGGGCCCCCGAGAATATACCCAGAGGATGACAGGCACAGGACGACACCAGAGGTAAAAGCACAAATCACAAATGGTCAAGGACTGGTCAGAAGAAGAACGACTGGTCAGTAAAGGAATGCAACTCTGAGAGCTGGGCAGGGCTTGTTTTAGGGCACAACAAAGAAGCCATAAAAAAGGGAACAAAGAACATATATTAGTAGATATAAAACATCTCCTATATCGTGAAAATTCAAAGGAGGAAAAAAAGAGGAATAAAAAAAAAAACCCCTCTGCAAGGCTGGGAATGCAGGTAGAGCGGGGCGAGAGGAGGTGCCCCTGCGCTGTGCCATCCCCTCGCCCGGGCGGTAACAGCATCGTGCCCAGCTAGCGCTGACCCACGCACGGTGGGTCCTCACTCCCCTTCTGCAGAGAAGGAGTGCTGTCTTACCGAAACTCATCAACCATCCACCAAGTGTTATCTTTTTGTCTATCGGTTAAATAAAGCAGAATTATAAGCAGTTATGTGCGCACCCAAGTGCTTGTGCATGTGTTCATACAAGTGTGTGTTTTCTGCTCCAGCCTTCCCACACAACAAGGTGATTGAGACCACAGCATCAAGTCAGACTAAAGGCAGACACAACCAAGTTGTTTTTTAAAACATTAATTAAAAATGTGGAATAGTAAAAAAAAAAAAAAAAGAATCCATAAAACCACTAAGTACTTAAAGATTTATAAAATAGTGTAAAACTTCAAATAATGAGTAAATAATTCATTACACAAATACTTCCTAAAGATGCATTTCCTTGCTCGAGGAATTCCTGAAATGAAGCTTGGCAAATGCAATGAACCTATGAAAAGAACGGCATTAATTCCAGAAGGTTCTGAATTTAACAGGTTTCTACCTTAACATGAGATGGGAATAATTATTCTGTCACTCTTTCTGGAACGATATTAAGATTCAGACGCCGAGCGTGGCAATGGAGTGCGAAGGCTCGCTGCACGCCGAGCAGCTCCTCGCTGCACCTGTTTACAATCGATTGCCTCATTATCATTTCACACAGTGGGAGAGAACATGGCTAAATTCACCTTTGGAGAAAACTGAAAATTCACCGGGCTTATTAATGTCCCTTTCCTCTGCGGCCCCGCATGCCGCTTCCTGGGGGGCGGGCAGCGCCACGCGGCCATAACAGGGAGCTTTATTGCCCAGCAATAAATTGCTCTGGATGGCAAAGAATTGCACCAGAGAAGTCTTCTTGCACCAAGAAGCCATGCCCATACGATGTTTTTTTTCCTTTTTTTTTTCCCCCAAATGGATAAATCTAACCGAGAGCAAGGATCGAATAATACATAGAGAGGAAGGAAGCAGGAAAATCATTGCATGTTTCATGTTTTTGTAAATCATAATAAAACACCATGCCTGACTATTTTCATCCCTGTGGCCAGGTGGGCTCCGTGCTGCAGTGCACAGAACCAGAGTTTGGGATTCACAGCTCAGCTTTTTGCTTCGTGGGCTAGTGAGGGCTAGAGACCCAGTGCTGCTGGGCTGCTCGCTGCCTTCAGAGCTGCCAGGAGGGCTTTGGGCACCCCTCCGGGCACTCCCTAAACTTGACTCAGAGAGTAACTTTGAGAGGTGGCCTCCTATCCTCTTGGAAACAAAGTTATTACAACCAGAGCACTGTAAGATAAAAAAATGCTGTAGAGATGCATTTCGTCAGTACTGATGTTCCTCCTGACAATATTTGCAACCCCTTATCTCTCTTTGGTTTTTGTATGCACACTGCTGAAAGCAAAATTTATTTGCACATAGGGAAAGCTTGGCAAATAGGCAAATATATTCACCCAAAAGAGCTACACGTAAGAATCATGCAAGCAGAGACTGGTAACTATCACACAGAAATAGGTGACCAACCACAAGCCCCAAAATAGCAAATACCCAGTGAAACGGTTGTAGCACTGAAATATGTTTGCATAAATTATTCACAGAATAATTCTGAATATTGAATATGTAAAATGTTAAGGCAGTCTGGGAAACTCTGCACACAGGCGTTTTTCCTTTTTGTAGAGTTTTTTTAACACTTGTCCTGCTGGTCCCGTTAATTCCCTCTCTTCTCACAGCCTTTGCAGACAAAGGTGTAACTGAGTGTCCCTTTCCAACAGCAGCCCTTGTAAGTCAGAGTCTGACCAACTCTGAACACTAAGAGCAATAGTTATTAATATGAGCAAAATGGTTAAATCAGGATTCCTTCGTTACAACAACTGCCTGTCTGTTATTAGCAAATCCTGTTTTCTTGGAGCTGAAAACACTTATGGCAAATGAATGCTGAGTTGCCTTGTCTTATTTGCCACCAGTGCATTGCACTGGCTTTTGATTGCCCAGATCCTATGCTGACCAGTCCATAGCAATCTATCGCTTGCCCAAAAACTGCTCACGTCTAGGTGAGATAAAGTACTAAAGGTCCAAAAAGAGGCAGTTTGACACCACTATTTATTTACTGTGATTGATTCAGCACTATGCAAGTGGTACCACGCAACAGTATCAGTTCTTTCTTAGACTGAAAGGACACAAGAAAAATAAATATTTCTTTCTTAAGATTCGCGGAAGGTGAAGTTGAGGATTCTCTTGATTCATCACGACTAGAGCATTTAACTCTATTCTGACAAGTGCATTAATTTAAGTCAATGCATCTTGGGTGGAAAAGGTATGAATCAACGAATTTCATTTTATTTATATTCAGTAGTAAAAAAAAAAAATTGTAGGCAAAAAAAATCTTATACCACTTCTCCTCTACTGATTCTCCAGCAGCAAGTAAAGAATAAGGAGTGTTTTGTGCAGGGTTGTAAATTCTCTTACTAATGCTGTTCCCTGTGGTACTTGTACACAATGAAATGAAAAGGAAGCAATGCTAGTTTGTTCTTGAAAGAAGAGGCAGAAAATTAACATCTGACAGGTAGAAGAGGACAACCACAGAAGAGGAAGGCGGCAAACAGCAGAGGTCAAATGAAAGGGATAAAACAACCAACAACAACTGAGAGATTTCATAGGCAGAAGCCCTCTGTTTTTCAGTCAGTAAAGCCCTAAGCAGAAAGTGATTATTCTGTGGCCACACGCAATCCTTATTTTCAACACTGAACCCTGTCCAGTGTCTCAGGATACATCTTCACGGCACAATATCAGGCCACACAGACACCTTGAATGAACTCGCTCAAACTGCTAAAGCAACTAAAGCCCTTCTGAGAAGTGTATTAAGAGCGTAACTTTATCCTGGCTAGACTGCTTCTAGTCCTGAGAGGATGATTGAATATAAATCTCTCAAGCTCTAAGAGAAAAATGTAGCCATTGGGTGCTTGTGTGCCATCTGCACGATACCGTATTTTTCCATCTAGACAAACTCAGCATTGCCTTGACTGAGGCTGACTGTTTCTTTTGTATGGCTAACTTACAGACCTAGTGATGTAGGGATTATTTCAATTATCACAGGAAAAGAAGTATAAATAAGAATAAAATCCCTTAAAAAGTAAGTGGATCCACAGAAGTCAATAATAAAATTCACCACTGATCTCAATATTACAAGAAGTTCATCTTTACAGCCAAAAACGTCCTTTCAAACAAGACGGAAAGGTCAAATTAGCATCAGGAGCCATGTAGTCCTATTTGTGGTAAATTTATGACTTCTATACCTATTAGGTATGACAACTTCACAATTGTTAGTACATTTATCAAGTATATGAATCATCGCATCTCCATTTTTCAGGTACAAACTCAAATGCCCCTCAGAGAACATCAAGATACTTAGCATCTAACCTTAACCAATTTCCATAGAAAACAAATAGGCATTATACCTTGAAGAATCTGACACTAAATCATTTCCCCCAGGTCTTAAAAGTGATCAACTGCAGAGCAGAAAACTGAATCCAATTTCCCAAGTTCAAGGCTGGCAACCTAAACTCTGGACAGGTTCCCTCTCCTGCGTGTTAAAGCAGCAGCCTGGAAAAGGAGCCACGTGGTGTGCATCCGTCAAGCCTTTGACCTTGTCATGACACGAAGGATCGGTGGGACTTCTTGGGGCAGGCTATATGGGAAGAGGGCTTGCTATATGGAGTAAATGCCTACTGTAGGATCTTATTGCCCAGAGTCACTTGGGCAGGTATTTATTGCTACAGGAAATATCACGATTCCACTTAATTTTTTTTTTGTTTAATCCCTTCCACTGTACAAGCGTTAGGGAACTTGGCACTAGCACAGCCCTGCCAGGAGCCACGGTGGCAACTCCACCATCTCTAAGGCAGAGCATGTTTTTCGCGTCGCGAGCACAGGCACGTGCTGTTGCGTTACCAGCAGTCCCACGTGCTTTGCAGTACCGCTGCTCAGAAAAACTGCTTTGGACCTCAAGGGAGAAGGGGGCTGCACAAAAAGAGCAGCCTTCTTGAGCAGACAAGACCTTCAAGTTCAGAGGCAGATTTATCGTAGCCTCTCTGGCATGTCTTTGTTCTCAAGAATCTCGTGTTTTTCTCTCCATAGGCCCCAGAAGACTCTCTTTCCCCACCTCCAACCCACAAGCAAGTCATAAGTAGAAGAACATTTCAAGGTAAATGCTGAGGTGTTTTCTAGGCCTCCTCCCTCACTTCTGCAGGCTTTACTCAGGAGAGTGATGTGAAGCACGAAGTCTGGGAGGGGTCCTATAATCCCTGGGATTTACATGTAAAAATCCAATCAGGATTAGTTCTGCCTTCCTCATCTCTAAAGCAAATGTATGAGACTTTGGATTTGTGGACTCTAGGAATAAGTTCTTTAAATTATCAAAGCCTGTTTATTCAATGTGGAAAAGAAATCTGTTCCTCAGTGAGTTTATAGGACTATTGAATAAATTCCAGAGTCAAACACAATCCTTAATCTTCAATTTCCTGTCCCTCATCACAACAGCAGATTTAAATCTAATTAGTTGGTTTATTTTTAATTGAATTCTTTTCTTATGAAAGATTGTAAAATCTGAATGATTGCTTGACAGTGGGTTCAGAAATTACTTAAACAAGGGCTTGATCCCAAGACTACTGAAATCAGTGTTTTCAAAGAGTTTTGAATCAGGCACTGCATAAAATAAATTTTGTACAAATATCTAAACATTCTGTTGTGTAGGAAGAGTCTAGAAAAGCTCCCATCTCCCTGTACAATCATTGCCTTAAGATCATCTGTTGTTCCTCAAAAAGATTTGAAAGACATTTTATTTGGAAACAATTTTATCAACATGTCTGGTACATAGTATACTTTCCCCATCGCTCTGTTTCAATTATTACTAGTATTATTATTAATAAATCACAATTAGTTGCTATGGAGATAATTAAGTCTGCAAATAAAAGATTATGACTGAGCTTCCGAGGCAAATAAACAGTAAATATCAGGAACAGATTATCCCTAAACTAGCAATGAGTTTATTTCCATGTAAATTGTGTAATCAGAAAAAGGAGAAAAGAAAAACTAAAAAAGAAAACACACAAAAAACCCCCCACAAAACCCCAAAACAACTAAATCACTCTCCATACCCAGCATTTTCTGATGTCTTCCAGGAGACACCATGTCTGCTAGAATGTTTCACTTCAAAATCTGAATATTTATTAAATTACATTACAGCTATCCCAAGGGCCGGGCACTAACACATTATCACACTGACGTGTTTACCACTGGCAGCCACACCAGTCAAAAACAAGCACCAAATGTGCTGCCTGTACACACAACTCTGTGTATCTGCTTATTTGAAATAGGATTGCAGAGTCAGAGGCAAACATGCACTTTAACATTGATACAAATGTAAGTTTTAGCATGTGAAAAAAGCTTTTAGCCTTGAGCTATGAATGTGACTGTAGCAGGCTGACAAGAGTATTTTGCTTACAGTGAATTGGGGGTTTCTTTATAGTTAAGGAGGGCTGTTAAGAGACCCTCTTTATCATCTAGGCAGAAGAGAGTTCCACCTAGCCATGCCCAAAAAACGTAAGTATTTCTGAAAGTGAGGTGGCAGATGGGAGCAAACCCTTGGGAAAAGATTGAAATCAACATTTTGATTAAATTACATTCTAAATGGAACCACAGAGAATAAATTAGGTGTAAACATTATACCCAGAAAGGATCCCAAGCAACAAATTTGGTTAAATGCTTTTGCCTGCACGGAGAAAAGCCTCTTTGAGTTCATTTAAGTATGGGTGGATAAAAGAACAGTTTTCTTCTTAGTTCTGCCTCTAAATCCATTGTAATTGCATTGCCAACGTTTGTGCTATGTAAACAAATTCTCATTTACATTTGCTTTCATCTTTACTGCTGTTAAGTATGATTTCAGGAGAGCTAGAAAGCAACAAGGCTTGGGTGTAGTAAGCCTTAAAATTCTCAGTGCTGGCCACTGCGGTGCCATCCCCAGGGCCTCCAGAAGGAAAAAGCCATGCTCTTCTGGAAACCAGAGGGGTCAGGGCCAGTGCTGGCCACTCACGGTGCTTGCACAGCAGAAATGTCCTTCTGCACCCAGGATGAGGAGAGGTTTTCCCCAGTAGCAGGAGACTGGTGAAGACTGCCAGCACCCTACAGCCTTAGAGTGAGTTTGTAACAGTGGCCCTCCTTCCTCACAAAGTTTAAGGAAAACACTTGTCCCCATTAACTCTCTCTCCAAAGATGTAAACCATCTGTCATTCCCATTCCCCTCCTTCCCAACTTTCATAATAACTGTTAATGGAATAAAGCACAGTCTCTCTCTCCTTCACAAGGTTGACTGCAGGTGGTCACGGTCAGAGTCTCATGTAATAGCACTTCAAGAGCAATTCCTGTTCTGCTAATTAGATGATGTTCTCAGCAATTCATGAAAACAGAGAAGGAATTTTAAAGTAATAAGGTCAACAGCTGAGATATGACGGAGAAAACTGTAAGCAAACCTGAGATTTTGAAGTTCAAAGTAATAGCGAAGACCTTTACAGGCAAAGGCTTTAAGACATATCTGTGGAAAGAGAGCCCTTTTCTTTCTCCATAGTCTGGCTGATGCATCACTTCAAGCTAAAGATTGTTTTGACTTTCCAGTTCACATGCATGATGTATGACTATCACAGCCCTGATTTTTCAAAAGCGTTCAATACCCACAGCTAAATTCAACAGCACCTGGATTTGCCCAGCTCCTCTGAAAAGCCAACCCTGTATTTCTTCTCTAAGCAACCTTTGCAGCACAAACCAGATGGAACAAATATATATTTTCAGCAATCCTACTGTCAGAAATTTTGAACAAGGTATCAAAGTATTATGTTCTGGCTGATTGCAAAAATATATCATTTCTTTAAACGAAAAAAACGTCTACATCTGACCTTTTACTCCAAAACAGAAACATTTTTTAAGTCATGGAATTTCCTGAAAAAAATGGAACCTCTGGTTCCTGCCCAGCTGCTCTCTCCAGCCTTGTTCCTGCTCAAGAGTGAAACCTAGGAAACCCAGTCATTGCCACACTCTCCCTTTGCATCTCATGGTCTTGCCAGGTGGCTCCAGCTGTGTTTTGTGCTACAGAAAAAGAGACTCAGCTGCTTCTATTGCTGAGCACAAAGACTGATAGTTTAGCACGTTCAGCTGCATTAGAGATTTATGATTGCCTTGGTATAGGATCTTTATTCATGGGCCATTAAGCTTCCTCTTTTATATTTAGAGTAGATAGGGAATTTTGTATGACAAAAGAATTGCCACATGAAAAAGTCAATTTGAAAGCTTCCTAAATATGTAGTATCTTGGGGGGG